>NC_069737.1:12564849-12864849 GCF_027358585.1 Pangasianodon hypophthalmus | reverse complement strand
AGAAAAAAACGTTTCTTTCACTGTTTTTGTTTATCTTACATTATCTGAGACTCAGCAACTTTGAAGAAAGCTTAAGCTCCGCCCACTTTGTACAATTTCAGTTATCATTTATAAATTTTTTTTCCTCATACGTGTCAGTTTGTGTCATTGTGACATTGTGTTGTATTTTTAAAACTACTTTCCTCGATTTTGTTCTTTTTTTTTTTTTTTTTTAACCAAAAATCTCCTTCCTCGTTCCTTCCTATCGTAATTAGAAGGATATTACAGAGGAATTTTGCAAAATCTTAATTACTGTTAGATTTATATTACTAAAAAATGGCATAAAATATTTAGAACAGCAGATGACACATCTTCTTGATTAAACAATAAGTAAATAATAATCCGAAACGTTCTGTAAAATTCTTCTTATGAGATCATCTTACCAGTAAAATAAATATTTGAATTCTAATGACTTCCATTTTTCCGTTTTAGAGTTTATTAAGTATGCAAATTTATATAAATATTTAATTAAAACGAAGCCTTATGACTGTATTCACCTGCGCTGTCTTGCCTTAAAACAAACACACGTTTTGGTGAAACAGCACCGACCTGAAAGCTCAATTAGATATTTTATAGAACTGTTTGTTCACAATTCCTCCTTTGAACTGTACACATAAACGTCATGCTTGTGCAAATATTCGGTTAGCGAGGACGCGGACTGGCTTCCACTCAACACAAGCCTGTAAACTTGAGTCACCCTGATTGGACTGGCATTAAAAATTAACTTTGTGTGCATCGGAATGAGGACACCGCTCTCCCTGTCTCCTTTTATTCTACATCAAGATATCACTTTTCTTTTTTTTTTTCTTTTTCTAGAAAGCTATATGAGGTCTATGCCAAACTACAATCATTACTGCTACAGCTACACTGTAATAACATCTATACCACAGCACTGTTCTGAAGCCTTCTGATTGGTCAGAAGTGTTATTGTCTATAACAGCAGCTCTGACTGTAGTTCCAGCTTCGAGACAAGTTCGTTTTCACGTGCTCATTGTAATACGTTATTATTTTTCTCGAGCACGGGGACTTGTATAGCTGAGGCTCCGCGTTAACCGATTAAAAACGTGTGTAATTAGTGATGTGGTGAAGTTTTGGCATGTATGGATGGAGTCTCCAGGGTCAGTGCTTGAAGTTTTCTGGCACAGGTTTGTGGCTTCTCTAACACGACAAGCTGCATTTCTTTTCGTTCTTATTAACTTCAAGATAGAGAAAAGAGAGGCTGGTGAGTGAACGGCTGTTTATTGCTACTAGGCTATAAGCCAGAGGTTCCCAAACTAGATAGACAGATAGATAGATAGATAGACTTTATTGATCCCATGAGGGAAATTCTTGTTTTTCTTGATTAAACAATAAGTAAATAATAATCCGAACTAGGGGTTATGACCTCGGGGTTATGACCTCATGCGGGGGTCGCTTGATTTACAAATGGGGTCATGAGAGAAACTCAAAATCTCCTCTTTGCTTCATTCATTCATTCATTTCATAAATCAAGGGATTTTGTGTGCTAATATTTGGAAATGTTTAAATTTAAATTAACAGGATACATTCCTGGGCTTATTTTACTCTTCTTTTCACTTTCCTGACACACTGGAGTTGCGTAACTCAGCAATAAATGGACATATTTTCCCACCCATCACCCTCCGTTGAGTTGTGTCTCAAATCGCATACATGTACTATTTTCTTATTACAGTTAGTTTTTGAAATTTAAAAACGTCTCAGGTCGTCTTCAAACCTACCCAAAACTCTGTGTTGCGTACTAGACTTCTGGATTTTCGTGATCAGTAAATACTTTTGAATGTAAGATCAGAGGTTTAAGATGCCGCTCATGACAACGATCACGACGACGGTGGAATATTTTAAAGAGAGACAGAGCTTGTCAGTGTGGTTAATGTCGCTGTGCATGAAGTCACTAAACGTTTCCAGTTGGACTTGGAAACCTGATGGACAGGGATGTTTTGGCTTTCTGCCATCTAGTAAATGTCACTTTCAAATCTTCCAGAAGTGAGTGTGTGTGAACAAGGCCGCTCGTGTTGCCACTGCTTCTGTTTGTGCACACAAAATCACGTGTCAAGTATAAATCAGGCCTGCGTCAGGCCATATCACACCATTTTCCTAGAACAACCCACTTCCCAATAAATGGGTAAATCAGCGTGAGGAATATTCCACTGTCACTTCTGTTACACATACCTGTGCAAGTGACATAATAAAAAGTATAAAGTTCTATATTATAAATCTGTAATTAAAAAAAAAAATGTACGCTGGTCAATGGTTGCGGTCGCAGAAAATTCATAATGTCCATTTATGGTCGTTTGCCCAAAAAGTTTGGGAAAGTTTGCAAATAAATTACACTGATCATTATAATGAACTATGAGTTATACAGTAGTTAAACCTGACTGACTGGCTACTGGAATAGTTTTAAAACTAAGAAGCTGCTGTTTATATAATAGAAAAAAAAACCCAAATCTACACTTTAACAGAGAGTAATTAGTTTGGGTTCTGCGGGTGGAAAAAAAATGGCTTTAATGGCTTCAACAAATACATATGATGGTACGTATTTGCCTAATGTGCATAATATTTAAATGGCAGGATTATGGTTATAAAATGCAAAATTTGTGCTGCAATCATAAAGGAGTTCTCGTGGATTTGAATACAGTGGAATGAATAACAATGTGTGGGGTATGTATTTTCACGTACGTCACGTTAGTTTCGTGAAAATACGTATGTGAAGTCTGAAAAGTGTTCAATCATCAACAGTAACATTGAGATCGAGGTTAACTTTCCCTCACGTCTACGGTTTTGAACACGTCTTTTGAGAGTGACAGATCTCAGGGATGGGTCTGAGCCTGAAACCCAGTGTGTGTGTGTGTGTGTGCTACCTGCTGTCCGTGATGATGTTAAGCATGGCTGTGTAGAGATCCTCCTCGCTCATTTTCTTCCACTCCAGCATGATGCCCATGCCTTTGGCTTGCACTCGGGTCATGGTGTCGTAGTGATCGCCGAAGAGGGGCACTCCGACGACGGGCACGCCGTGGTACATGGCCTCGTAGATGCTGTTCAGGCCGCCGTGGCTCAGGAACGCCCTCGTGTTTTTGTGTCCTAAGAAACGGAGACAGAAATTTTATACGCTTGCGTTTCGTTCGAGTTTTTGTATTTGTTCAGCATCAGAGACTCCTTATTTTTTCCAGATGTACACAGTAGACTGGAATTTGACTTGTAAATCAGTATTTTCTTTCAACTTGAACTATGTGCCGTAGCAACATTCAACGAACGCACGCAGATGGGTGACGAATTAAAGGAAACACAAACGTGTTAGTAAAGCTTTGGGCCACTACAAGCTGCCAGAATGTACAAATCTGTGGAACTGTACTCGAATATCGTCTTTCAAACGGTCGTCTTTCGCTTAGTTCACGTTTTGATCACGGTGGTGTTCAGCTGGGTTGAGATCTGATGAGTTTGAAAACCATAGCATATGATTTACATCATTTTCACCCTCATCAAACTATTCAGTGAGCCCCCTGTGCCCTGTACATGGGGGGCGGAGTCATGCTGGAAGTGACCACACCCATTAGGACAGAGGATAAGTGATCATGCCTCTCATAAAGCTCAGAAAGTGGATTAATCTGATCTCAATACAATATTTTATTATTTTAGTTTTAGATTGTTATATAGTATTAAACGTATGTTCAGTGATTTTGTTCGAACTGAGCTGCTTTGAAACTCAAAATCTAAACAAATTTCAGCCCCTCCCATCACTGTCCCCTCCATGAACACACCCGTGAAAGTTGCTTTGGTTTGTTTCTCTCGGGTGCTTTAACACCCATCAGTCTGAATCAGAGCAAAATTGCTTCCGTTTTGAATTGATTCATTTGCTGTTTGGTTTGATTTTATTTCACGCGTAACTAAATGAACCCAAAAGCAAAAAAATGCAGGACGCGGGTTGTGTAGGGTCTTTAAAAAAACATACTTGTAAAAATTTCATTCATCGGTTGTCACACGGCATGTTTTGTTCACTTCCTGCCATCGAGTCGATTCAGAGTCGAATCGTTTTCAGGAATCAAATAGATAGATTCTTTATTGTCATTGCACAGGGTACAACGAAACTGAGTGTCCCTCCTAATGGTGCATAAGAATAAAATAAAAGGAGGAAGGGATAACATAAATATAAAAGGATAATGATAAATATTAACTTAAGTGATCAGATCTGTTCAGTTAAGATGAGCAGTTCAGTTCCGCAGCTGAGATATTGCACTTAACATATATCATGTTAGACTTGGACTGGAAGCAAACAGAAACCACTTTGCTCTGATGTTCTCGCACCGGTTGTTTGGTGTGTTCTAACCTGAAGAAGCGCACAGAGGTGGAAAACTCACGAGGGTTTAATTCAAACAGAGTACAAAAAAAAAAAAACTGCATATGTGGAAGCACCCTTAAAGGTTCTGCGAAGAACCCTGAAACAATCTAAAGAACGTCTTCAATTCAATTCAATTTTATTTGTATAGCGCTTTTAACAACGGACATTGCCACAAAGCAGCTTCACAGAAATAAATACATTCAAATTAAATTGTAAATATGTGAATTTATCCCTTATGAGCAAGCCGGAGGTGACGGTGGCAAGGAAAAACTCCCTGAGACATCATGACGATCCATAACCTTGTGACAAGTCACTCTTGTTGCTTGTAGTTGATCGTTTTTGCACTAGTTTTATGGGCAGATTAGCAAAGCAAGCTAACTGTGCTAGCTACACAGACTCACCAAAGGTGCCAACAATCCCTACTACTTCCTTCCAAGCGTTATTTTTCTTTGTAAAATCTCTATACACATTTATAACCACAGATCAGTCTTTGTTCTTCTGTGTGCGTGTTAAACAGTAAATGGGAACTAACTGCGGCAGGAGCTACAGTTGTGATGGGGAACTAAAGATGACCGTTTTTCTGCTTTGCCACTTCATAGCTAATCTGCATAGAATTGAGAAACACCTTGTCGTTTGTTAGTATGAAGTGTGAAGAGGCGGAGCTTTCTAAACTGACAGGCGATGTGATTGACAGGCAAGCAAAGATAACTGCTGGAAGGCCGGACTGAGTTCTGATCTTGCTAATCTCACTTAATTATTGTTACCATAACAATAAAACAAAACAGTTTATGGAGCGTTATCAACACACACACACACACACACACACACACACATATATATATGCACTACGTCTTCCTGTGTCCTTTCTTGGATTCTTTTCTTTAATATAGAGTTAATATGTATTTGCTAAATCATTGAAAACCAAATTATTTGAATTCAACACACACACACATACGTGGCACACACAGGTTCAAGCGATGAGTTCTGAATATAAGGATCTATGGGTGTGTGTGTGTGTGTGTGTGTTGTCTAAGCTAATATTTAACCAGTAATGATTAAATGAGTGATGTATTGGTGTATGCAGGTGAACCCTCATCTGTGTCAATAAAAATGGAGGATGAGAAGAAAGTGAAGCAGAATGTCTCTGTCACTTCTGTTCTCTTTCTCTCTCTCTCTCTCTCTCTCTCTCTCTCTCTCTGTCTCTCGTGCATTTCTCCAGCCTGTGTATTCAAAACCAGGGAAATTAGCCCAAAGGTATGATTAGGCGAGGTCACAATCCTCAGTCTGTGTGTGTGTGTGTGTGTGTGTGTGTGTGTGTGTGTGTGAACGAGAGTAGCGAGAGCACAATGTGCCATTGACAGACACAAGCAGGATGTGATTCAGACACCAGTTAACAATCAGATAATTTGACTTTCTCTCTCTCTCTGAAAAGCGTTTTCTTCTACAAGTATGTGAGGGATGGATAGATGGATGGGGGGATGAATCGAGGGAATGAACGCAAAGAATGGATGATTGGCTTTGCACAAGAAAGAGAAAGGGACAAGAAGAAAAACAAAGTTTCTCTGTTTCAGTTACCATTACACACACACACACGCACACACACACATGCACACACACACACAGCCTTACAGCCAGACACACACAGTGTTGCAGACAGACACACACAGACACACACAGACACACACACACACACACACAGCCTTACAGCCTTACAGATGGATACACACACAGACATGCAAACAAACACAAACGCACACAGGGAAACACAAAGAGATAGGCATACACAGAGATAAGCATACACATTCACACACACAAGGACACACACAGACAGAGAGGCATACACACACAGGCAGACATACATAGGCACACTCAGAAAGAGACAGTCGCACACACAGGCAGACTCATATAGACACACACAGGGACACACACTGGCAGACACACACACACACACACACACACACAGGTGAACATACATAGACACACACATGTACATGCACACACACACAGACACAAAAGGACACACACATAGGGATACACACAGGGACAGACACGGACAAGGATGGACGCACACAAACACAGAAACGAACTCAAAGACATTCACGCACAGACACATGGACACACACAGACAGAGACAAACAGACACACACACAGTTGTGTTACTATTCTTGTGAGGACCTCCACTGACATAACTATTAATGTAACTGATTAATGGCTCATGGGGACCAGAAAAATGTCCCCATAAGGCAAAAACTGTCAAAAACTATATTGCTATCCTTGTGGGGACATTTGGTCACCAAGATATACACATCACACAGATGCACACAGGGACACACACACACACCAAGACTTCAGAAAAAGTTTCAAAAATACGTCAGTGCTCATTCACAGGAAGATATGATGGAGGAGGGCACTCATGCTGCGTCAGCATACATATGTGTGTGTGTGTGTGTGTGTGTGTGCATGTGTTAACTCACCCAACAGGTCATTCTGTGGCATCCACTCCACTAGTTTTGTGTTGTTGCCCAGGTTCCTTGGGGGAACTCCAGAAAACCTGCAGGAAAACGGAAGAAAGATTGACATCTGGGGTCACATGATCTTGCTGCCATTGCATTGGTAGAACCTACAAGGGACAGAGCGCTGGGCCAATCAGCTGAGCCGCGTGTTTATCCTTTGTTTGCAGTGTACACACTTGGCAGTTCTATAAAACAATGATCAGATTGCAAATAACAGCCAAGATTCGGCTGGGCAAGCAAAATCGGGAGGTAAAGTCCCACATGCGTGACCTGCGTGTCATTTTCACACAGCGAATTTTCTAAAAAAGCTGAAAGAAAAGTACAGTGAAAATGGGGCTACTAATGTACAAAAATGTTTACAAAGACGTATGCTGATCGGCATCGCGTGGCATAAAGACGTCTTTCGTCAGTTTCGACGCCGCGTTAACATAACACCCAACTGTTTTTTATTGACATACGGTTGTGTTATGACACTTTTCAGGCAAACGTGACAACAGCTGACTTTGTAATTTAGTGCGTTCCTGGGCTGTCAGTGTCCCGCGAAATACGGTGAACATGTGACATCAGAGAATATCTATATAACAATCATTATTATTATTATTATTATTATTATTATTAGTCATTATTTTATTACTGCGGATAATTAACCTCACATTTGACATTCCAGAAGTGCGCTGGGATACAACGGTAGATATCGTCCAAAGGGTGTGTGATCCAGAGTTTGTTGTTACTTCTACAATCCAAAACTTGGGATTTTTCAAAAACACAATATCCTTGAAGTATCTTACTTCTCTTACATAACAACCACATTTTTGTTTATTAAAGAACAACACATCGTATCCATATTTTTATTTGTCTATAACTATGTTTATGTGGAACGTTGCGGAAGTTAGTTTACGTTTAAAGTTGGGTTAAATTAATGTCGTAGAATTATAACGCAAAACAAGCTAGCTCATGTTATTACTAACGTTATAGCATCGATAAACAGTCGATCCCACAACAGCCGCTCTTTTTCTCTCTTGACGTTAAAAACTTTAAAAAAAAAAAATGCAGCGTACCAAGAAACCAAAAAGTCGGAAGCGATAACGTATTATGCCAGACGCATTATACTGTTATACGAGATCACCTTATGACCAATCAGAATCAGATTAAATAAGGACGATTTGACAATAACAATGCAACAATTCATCATAAAATGGTCATAAAACAGCATAAAACAGCACAGCGAAATGGTTAACACTGCACTTTATAGTCATACAAAGCATATCATATACACACACACACACACACACACACACACACACACACACACACGCACACACACAGGGGTGGAATCTTCTGTAGTAAGTATTTTATATTCTGATATTTCCGATGTCCCCAGGTGTTAGAAGCTCGAGATGGCACAAACATCTGTATATATGGGTTTAGTTGTCCTTGGATGCATGTCTCCAGTTATTCTGGAGCGGACATCGGGGACTTGTACCCGTGCGTCCTCCCTGAGGTGGCCCAACCACAGACTGCTCATTAGGAAAGACGATAAACAACAACAATTCCACGCTGAGCCATGGCGTAAATGATGGCAGAGGACAGGAACGGCGCGGTCCCTGGTTTCCACCGCCACTATGCAACGGTCTCACGGAGTCAGCTCGGTCTCCTCTGTGGCTGGCCATCTGAAACGATGAGCTATCCAAGAACTTCGTGTAACACAGAAAGAGCCAACGCACTGAGAGTTAACGCTAATGCTAGACAACGACAAGTCAAATTTGCTTTGCATTGTGATGGAAGATAAGCTGAGGTCCCCTTTAAATACTAGCGATCGCTGATCAATACCTGGAAGTACAAGAACCTGGCGCAATAACACTCCATCCATAATCTCCATCATCACACGTTCTCAAAAATATACGCTTTAGTCCCGCAACCCTGTTACCTTAACACATTCACCCCCTATGAGACATTTGGAACATTCCACAAGTCACATGTTCAACAGGTTGCATCATCCGAACTTCCTGAAGATCACGGGAAAAAGAAAAAGAAATTCTCTCATTCTTTTTTCTTCCTTTACTTTCAGTGATATTGTGATATTTACTGATGAGGTCACTTTGAACGTTACACAAATTGTAGATTGAAGTAAATTATTAATTAAAAAAAAAAAAAAAAACATATTTTAAGTAAATCATCAGAATGTCCCACTTTTTTTTTTTTTAAATGGTTTCAGGGTCAAATGGTCAAACTTCATGGTCAAACCTCTCCGATTGGCATGATACTATACAAATTACCACTGAGTGAATATTCATCAATCATGGTTGTTTTCTTTTTTAGAAAAACATAAGAGTGAAGTCAAGGTTGAAGGTCAGGAGACAAGCGAAAACACTCAAGCTGGAGCAAAAGGATATAAAGAGTTGCACATTCTTAATATTTCTAAATATTTCAGTGTTGAACACCAAACCTCAAAAAATTTAGTGTGTTTGTGTGTGTGTGTGTGTGTATGTGTGTGTGTGTGTGCGCTCTTAGCTGGTACACTCTGGTACATAACAGAACTCCGTGTTGTCAGCGTTGTCATGGTTACACACTGTGTTGCAGGAGCTGTTTTTTTTTTTTATATCAACACAAAAAATTGCTCTAGGTAGCATTTTCTCTATACAAAAAAAAAAAAAAAAAAAAAAAAAGCCCAGAGCATCTCTTTAGCGAGAAAGCTTTCTTTATAACGTTTTGCATTTGAAATAACGGTTTAAAGCATGCGCCAGAAAAAAGGTTTTATTTGTAATTCGACCACAGCGCTGTTGAATGCTCGAATCTGATTGGTCAGGTGGTGTTGATTGACAGTGCAAGGTTTGTATTAATGCACTCGTTTCTATGTTAACAGCTTACGCAGGGACTCGTATTGTGCACGCTCCACATAAATGGTGTGTAATTGTTGATATGGTCCATTTTTAGAAGGAGTCTCCGGTGTCGGCGCTTTGTGACGCTTTGTATCACATGCCTCGCTGCATTATTTTGTCTTATTAACTTCAAGAGAGAGAAGAAAAAACAAAGGACGGTGAGGGATCGAATGTTTAGAACTGCTATAACGTAAGTGATAACAGGAACCACCTGTTCCTGTTTTGCTGACGGACCACAACGTTAATCAAAATCATAAACAGATAATGCTGACAGATACAATGCAGCACTCTTTCATAAACAAAAAAAAAAATTGTTAGCCTCGACAAACTGCTGCGGTATAAGAGGAATACAGCACTTCGGGATATTGTTACAGGAAAATAATCAACTTTAGGGTGGAAACAGGAACTCGGCTTCAATACGGCTTGATCATTTCCTTATAACAGCATACTCTCGAATAATTTCTTCCTTAAACCACATGGGTTTATATCTTGTACTTTTAAGGAATAAAATTACCCACAATTTTAAGAATCGCGAAAAAAACGGTCTTGGATATAATTCGTGATAGAAAACCACAGAACTTCATATAACTACCAGAACAATCGAAATTTCACCTGTTTTTAACATTGATTCATGAAATTTTCACCATGAGCAAAGGTGAAATAAATCCGTTTGAAACATTTAGCATCTGACCACCAAGTTAACGCTCAGCTCGTTCTAGTTTCACGAAGTCTTTCCAAAAGACTCTTAGTTGTTGAATACAATTAGCATTTTTTTTTTTTTTTTTTTTTTAGTACTACATTCTTTTTTTTTTTTTTTTTTTTTTTTAAAGCCAGCCACTTTATTCGCTCTTCAGTTATATAGCACTGGCTAAGTGTTTTCGGTAATTATCTTTCTGCATGATGAACCTGAAGGCATTTACAGCTGGGATAATCATTATTTAAACACTAATAAAGATGACTGGTCGCAGAGGCAGCCATGCGGGCTCAGGCGTTTACTCCACCTCCACGTTTCACACGCTTCCGCAGATCAGGTGACATGCTTCAGCACATCAGGACTACACGTTCACCTTGCTGTCACCTTCGGCCTGAGGGTTATCTTTTACTTTTTCCGGGTTTATCTCGAACGGAATGCAAATTCTGCTGTTAATGAGCGGTTCGGATCAGGTCACAAATTCTTCTTCTTCTTCTAGTGTTGACTAAATTCACTAATTAAAGGTGACGTGCAAATCCGGAGGTGGCAAAGCATGATCACGAGTTTACACTACCTCCACTTTCACGCTGTGTGTCACACATCTGGTGATATGCTTCGGCGCGTCAGAAGTTTTTTTTTTTCCCCTTTCTCCACACTTTACACACTTTGACTTTCACTTGTGTTCAGTCGATGATTATCTCTGACTGTGTTGGTAAATTCAGACAACTTATCAGCAAAAGAAAAGACAAAATCTCTTTAAAATTTAAATGTACTTTCATACAGTAATAAGGGAAATAACTGCTTGCTTTTCTTTTACACACACTTAAGAGATATACAAAAACTTTATATCCCCATACACATGCTTACCTAACAAAGTGGTTTTGTACTGAATTGGAAATAAATAAAATATGTGAAAATGTCTTATTCTTCATATTAAAATAAAATGTAATCTATTTACACACAAGGAAAAACTTGAATTTTGAATGCACCGATTTACATACGCCAGACAACTTCATTAAATATTCAAAACAGGAAGCTGCCAGGAGGTGTGTTTGTAAGTATGGGTGTGTTTTCTTTTGTGTGTACTGTGTGTACACGTCAGGCATCAAGCCTAGCCACTGGGGTTGCACGAGTTAGCGTGCTCTCAGTGCCGGTCCCGAACCCGGATAAAAAGGGATGGGCTGCGTTAGGAAGGGCATCTGGCCTAAAATCTGTGCCAAATCAAATATGCGGATTGGAAACCGGATTTCCATAATGGAGACGGACGATCTGTGGCGCTGTGGCGACCTTTAACGGGAGCGGCGGGAAGAAGAGATGAGGGGCTCAGTGTGAGTGTGCACATGTGTGTCATGCATACAGTAATGACCAGATGCATGGCCAGCCATAATTAATGAAGTAATAAATAAAAAATTAAAAAATAATAAATAGATCAGTAAATCAATAAATAATAAATTAATTAAAAAAAATAAGTAAGTAAAAAAGAAAATTTAGAAATAAATAAATAAATAAATAAATAAATAAAATTATTATTATTATTATTATTATTCTTAGTGTCATTTTTGGCCTGAGAGATTTTGGTGCAATCCCAAATAAATGAGTGAGTGAGCAGTAGTCCTACCTCCAGATGACCTTCTGACTTAGACGGCTCAGCGCTCCTGCCAGCTTGTAACTGATGTCATCAGAGAGGTACTTCACCCCTGCGCCGAACGACACCACCACAAACCCGTGCTCGTCCGTGTCATTCACCCAGGCTGCAAATTCCTGTCGCACACACACCACACAACATAACACACCACACGTAGCCTCAGAAATCCGTAAAGCTTATTCAAATCCCAAGTACTAAAGGCTCAGATGGGTTTATTTTACATATATTTGAATTCTGTTTGTGCGTCAGAGAAAAGAAAAGCACAGAAAAACTGAACTTTTAATCATTTGTTGGACGTTTTCTTTCTGTCACCAGTGTGTCTGTGGCGTTGCTACTGTACGTATTGCTCTCATTGACCTCCTTGTCTGCTATAATGACCTTACTCACCCTTGACGTCATGCCAGGACTCAAGCTCCTCCTCACGTCCCACAAAAAGACAAGCGAACAATGGACAGAGAGCTGAACTGATCTAACATTTGACCTTATATGTTTCGTTCTAAGCATCAAACCAAAATTAAAGACATTCTCCTGTTTTGAAAGTCAACTTAAATCTTACATTTAAAAGTCTTCCAACTAAATTTCCCATCCTACTAGTTACACTATCACTTCTTAGTACCATGATGCTAATGCTACCAAAACTGTTTGCTAGCCTTAGTTAAACTACCCCAAATTGGTTCATATTAGCATTACATGTATGCACTGCTAGCTCATGATTTTGTCCGGGAAAACGTATATTGGATAACGCGCTCTATTTCTGAGCTTAAAATATGTGAAAATGACTGAAGGTTTTTGTCAACACATCAGCGAATTAATGAGTGCAATCCACTAGTACTACAATAGAAACATGATACCAGACAAGTTAGTATTGTTTACTAGAATATTAGCTCACTGTTGGGATATTAGCAAGGATCTGCAGAACGTAATTTGTTCATAGCGTGTGATTGGACGTTTGTCTTAGTGTGCTAGCATATCCCGAGAATCAGTAGGGGTTTTGTGTCAGTTGTGAGTCCAGCTGCACCAGAGTCGCCCGAGTCGGCCTGGCACTGACAATCCGTCCCTTACACTGGTCCCACTGTGCTCCACACACGTTCCACAATGGGTACATTTAATCGTACGACCCATGTCTACACACACTCACACGCACACATACACACACACCCTCAACACACACTGGCCCAGAAGGCACACAATGAGCTCCTTTCGGTGATTGGTATTCCAAAACTGCAAGTCTAGGCTAAAGAACCCCCCACTCCCGTTCTGTGCGCTGATCCTTGCAATTGCTCGCGTTAATAACGCAGGCCTTTGTGATCCCACAGAGTGTGTTTGAGGTAGGAGCCGAAGAAGTACTGTACTAGGAAAAACATGATTGCATGACGAATTTGTAGCGATTAGAGCTGGGCAGGATGATGATATAATATCAATATCATGATTACAACACAATACACTTTTATAGCAAAGCAATAACTGTATGGGGGGAAAAACTGGCCTTAGATCAGCGGCTCCAGGTTTTTAGACATTAAGCTCCTCTGTTCTGGTTTATCAAATGGTCTTATTTATCGATATTACTGGTTATGCATTAGAAGTAACTGTTGTCACTATTTGGTCATATTAGCTGCTTTCTGGCCAAAAACTATCAATGCTATTTCATTGAATAGCAATGAAAATTCATTGTAAACATGAGACAGCAAGAATATCCATATTTATCATTTGTTACATATGTGAGTTGATCATTTCCAGGGTGGTTAAATACTTTTGCAAGCCACTATACATGGATTTCTCAGTGGCTGTAGGTTGGTTGGTTGGCATTTTGGGGGTGAGCCTTCTTTTGATAAGATCTGATGCATTTTGCTTTTTGATCTCTCCTAATTACAAAACAGTTACTGTGTTATACAACCCACACCCCAAAGCCTGACGTTCCTCACTGACCTCCATGAATGTCATACAGCCCCAGTGACAAAGCATTTACTATGACAGCAAGGAGACTTTGGATCACAGACTCCGGATTTGAGCCACAGCACTATACTACCTTTTCACATTCTCAAATAAATTTATTATTGCAACACTTTGAATGATATTTTGCCCACCCTTGATACTGAAAGTGAGGAACGTGCAGCTCCAAGGTTTTTTCACTGTTATTTTTTTGACTACTGAGCTTTTGGATCCTGTTTTTTTGTCCCTTGACTTAAAATGTTCCACCCTTTAACATCAGCCAGATCTACAAGTATTATTACAAAAGACTTCACCAAAAATTGTAGCTCCTCACTAGTAGCTCCTCACAGTCATCTGCTGAAGCAACAAACACAAATGTCCAGTTTGGGAGATGCCCCAATGGATTCATCTTGCCACTAGTTCAGTATGAGGGACTGTTAACCTGCCACACACAGTTAACCATCTGGCACCTAGTCTACTACACAAGGAAAGTTAGTCTGCCATACCTCAACCATCCAGCAATTAGTCCAGTGCGTGGGAATGGAACCTGTCATAGGAACTTTGCCACACCTCAATAATCCATCACTAATACTTCCCACTCAACAGATACCTGACTTGTAACCTGCCACACCAGTACCCAGTACTCCAGCACCCAAACATCTGGCAAATATTCCAGCATGAAGGACTGTTAACATGCCACTCCTCAACCATCTGGCAACTAGTCCAGTATAATGGACAGTTAACCAGCCACACCTCCACCATCAGGCAACTAGTCCAGAATGCAACCATGTGGCAAACAATCCAGTATGAGGGACTATTAACTTGCGACACCTCAACCATCTGGCAACTAGTCCAGTACAAGGGAATTATAATCTGCCCCAGGGACTTTTAACCTGACACACTTCAATAATCTATCACTAATACTTCCCTCACAACAGATAACCCTCCTGGAGTACCACAAAGGTCACACAGATTATGCTAAAATGGCCCTCATTGTGTCCTTTCTAATACTTTTAATTGCTCCACAGCATGTCCGAGGACTATGGCCTCGACTTTTGAACAATTGCTGTGAAATCTGATATCCGCATTCCAGGGTTATGTGGATGAGATCACAAGCCTTAACTGGTGCACAAAGATAACAACCTTCAATCAACTTATCAGATCTGAAATCAGTTCTCCTACACAGGGAACAAGAAGGCCTGTATTGTGGTAGAGAACAGGAAGGTTCCTGCCCAAGTAAACTTGAATGATCCCCTGAGAGAGTGAATAGTGGTTTTAAACTTGACTCCATCATTTACACCACATAATCCTGGGGAACTAAGAATTTTCTCTTTGGAGAGTTTCATGACTTTATATAATGTGGAAATTTCATGAAGACACTGCCAGTAGTGTGCACTGGAACTGGGATTCTACAGGGAACAAAAAGGTGCGGGTGTTAGATGTTTTCCTCTCACGTGGGTGGGAGAAATGTGCTCATTAAAAAGGAACAGTGTTAACCTCATTTCAGTTGCGTATTTGTTTATAATTTGGGGAAATCGACCAACTGATGGAAGTACGAACAAAGAACTGGAAGCAGGTGATATCAGTTTGGTTAGAATGTCTGTGGAGGTGAGTGTGAGTTTTAAATACATATGTCCCTACAAATTTCCACTCAACTTCTGCCACTCCAAGTGCTTCTTTAGGTCTTTAAAAGCCCTGCCAATGTACTATTCTACTCATCACCTTCAAGTGAAACAAGAACTAAAGCATCATGCAATCTAAGCACCAGGTTTCATCAGGATTAAACATTCCCTTACTGTACAAACTTCCTGCTTATCTGCAATAATACCCTGTGGTAGACACCTTATTGGGTTAGCATCCTATTTAGGGCCCCTTACCTGTGGCAGAGGGCTCGGTGGCTTGGTGAGGATTCCGCCAACATAGACGACATGTGGTAACGTGGGTCGAGGGAACTCTAGAGCCAAGTCGGTACACAGCATCCATAGACGACTCCCCTGCACCAGCTCATGCATGGAGGCTGGTGGCTGCACAGCGTGCCGCCACATGATGCGGTCGTACTTGGGCAGCACAAGCAAGTGCACTCCTACCCGCGATGCCAAGTACACAACGGTGTTGGCCACACGCTGTACCAGCGTCATGTGGTCCGTTAGCAGCGAGTTGAACTCCGGCACATAGGCAAGCGGTGCCGGTGCGCCCACTTCCGCTGGATACCACAGGCCTGTGCTGAAGACGGCATAGGGCACACCCAGGATGTGTGCCAGCACAAAGCCACACATTTCATTAGGGTCAACAAGCAACAGGTCGAAGCGCTCCTGCTGCAGCTGTGCCATCACCGAACTGCTGCCCACCACGCTGTCACAGTTCTGTGCATAGTGCTCCAGGATGTCAAAGAGCTCCAGCGGTGTTGGGCGGCCCGAGAAGATGTTGTGAACCTTGGCCTGCAGGAAGTCATCTGCTGCTGATGAGCTGTTGAATATACCTGGGTAGCGTTGCAGACGGTAGTGCTCCGAAGGCGCCACGTCTCTTCCCTCCGACACCAGCAGCACCGTCTCATGACCTTCAGCGTGCAGCGCCGATGCCAGTGTCTTAAAGATGTACAGATGGCTCTCAAACATTATTGGAGGGACCACAATGATCTTAGCAGCCCATGAGAGACTTGGTGACAGGTACCACAGTATTGTGGCGAGGAGCCCAAAGGAGGTTTTCATGACTGTGAGGAGATGGATGAAATGTTGATTAATGATTAATTTATCAAGCTTCTCCATAGACAGAGGAAATAACTACACAAGAATAATGCTTAATATGTGGATAACAGACAGTTTTGAAAGACAGTGCTCACAACAGGGTGGTATTTTCATACAACAGCACTTCTTAAAATTCATATCTTAAAACTTCTTTAAATTAAAGAATAACATGTCATACTTTGGATCTGTTTATAATTGTGTTTAAAGTTGTGGAACATCTGTAAAACAAATTAGTCTTTATAGAAGCTATAAACAGTCGTTCCCTCACCAGTCTTTCTTTTTTCTTTCTCTTAAAGGTAATAAGACAACAAATGCAAAGCCCTTTTTCATGAAGACCTTGTCATATCAGAAAACAGAGTTACAGCTTTACTGTTGATTGCTATGAAGTGCTGACACTGGAGACTCCTTCCAAAAATGCTAAATAAATGTCTACTTACAGTAATCCTTTTTTATAATGTTTTTTTTAACCCTGTTAATGTGGAGTGTCTTGTGACGTGCCTTGCAGCTGGAACTACTGTCTTAGCTGGAACTACAGACTTACTCAAAAATGCAGTTAATTAGAGAGGCACCAATTCCAATACCAGAGCTGTCACAATACTGATAATATTTCTGCAAGCATCTGTTATGCAAAATGTGTTCACGTGCACATCCTGTTTTGCGTCATTCAATACAGGTTTACGACACGAAATGTGCTGATGGATCAGATATGTTACGTAGTTTAGTATCGGGATGACTGTAGAAATATCTTGTAGTCTAGAAGTGTTTTTTTTCTTTTAGTTATTCAAGTCATTATATTTAATATTTACGCTATTAATATTTATTATTTGACATTAATAACTCTAAAGTGAATGTGTGTTAATGAGTCAACGTTATGGCTGAAGAACAGCATGTACAACTGACACTAAGCCGAGATTTTCTGTGATAAAGTGTTTGGACAAAGTTCAAACACATGCTCTGCTGTTACACCGAAATAACAGACATGAGACCACTCCCAGTCATGTGTTCATGTGCAAATCCTCCACAATGCTACAAACAAACACACACACACACACACACACATGCACACTCACAGACTGTGTGTGTATGTGTGTGTAGCATTTATAACCACACATGACTGCATTTATTTGAGTTGTGTGTTTGAGTATCTGTTGGAGCGTGTGGGTGTGACAGATTTGCCCGAAACTGACATTCAGGACACAGTGGAGCATAAACTGAAGTTAGGACACATTGGACCAAAAACCAAAACCAGAATTCAGGAGACGCTGGACCAAAAACCGAAATTCAGAACACACTAAACCACAGAACTGAAATTCAAGAGACACTGGACCAAAAACAAAAATTCAGGACACACTGGACCAACAACTGAAATTCTGAACACACTAGACCATAAAACTGAAATTCAGGAGACACTGGACCAAAAACTAAAACTCATATTCAGGACATACTGGACAGAAAAACTGAAATTTAGGACACATTAGACTGAAAACCAAAATCAAAATTCAGGGGACACTGGATTGAAATCGGATAGTGAGAACACACTGGACCAAAAACTGGAAGGAAAAACAAAAAGCAAAATTTGGGATTCGCTGGACCAAAAACAAAAATTTAGGACACATAGATCACAAAACCAAAATTAAGGACACACTAGACCAAAAAACTGAAATTCTTAATACCCTGGACCAAAAACTGAAATTGTGTCCATATTGGACCCACAACTGAAATTCAGGACACACTGGACCAAAAACTAAAAATGTAATTCAGGACACACTGGACCAACAACTGAAATTCAGGACACACTGGACCGAAAACCAAAATATAGAAATCAATGAACCAAAAAGTGAAATTCTAGACATACAAGACCACAAAACCGAAATTCAGGAGACAAGGAACCAAAAACTAAAACTGAAATTTAGGACACATTAGACTGAAAACCGAAACCAAAATTCAAGGTACACCAATTAAAATCTGATATTCAGAACACACTGGACCAAAAACTGGGACACACTGGACAACAAAGTTCAGGACACACAAAGTTCAGGACACACTGGACAAAAACTGAAATTCAGGACACACTAAACCACAAAACCAAAGTCCAGGATACACTGGACCTAAAAATAAAATTCAGGACATGCTAGACTAGGAAAAAATTCAGAACACACTGGACTGAAAACCTATGAGAGATAAAAGAACTTTTGTTTTTTTTGGTTTTCTCCTCTGCAATTTCTGACCATTTTTGTGTGGGGGTCTGGAAAACCCATCAGATGTCGCTGCGGCTGAATTCTGGCAAACATACTAAAATGTTTTTCTGCCTATAACATGATTTGAATAGGATAGAAATGTTTCACTGTAAGATAGACGTGATCAGTCCGAAGAAGTTTGCATTGATTTGCAGTGACGCTGACCTAAACCAGGCTGGCAAAACAGCCACTAAATCTAAAGAGTACACCAAACACCTTCCTCTGCATTTTCATAAGGAAACCAGCTTGTCTAGGTCAGGGTTTAGGACTAGGTTGAGGTTTGGATTAAACCCCATCAATTAAAGTTAACAGTCAAATCGGCTGATAGTTATAAAAACTCGATAACAAATTTAACTTTGATAAAGCAACTTCAGAACACTAGTCTCACATATGGTCCCCTTAAACTTTCAGCAACTCTCAGCAAATCCAGACTTGCATTCCATACATTTAACTAGTCACCTTTTCTATTTATTTAAACCGGCAGTACTGAGAAATCCATAGCCCTAACTGAATAACATGCTTTGAGATAACTGAGACTTTAAGGGGTTAATCGATTCCATCAAACATATGTGCCTACATATAAGCGTGTTGTGTTTAGACAAAGTGAACACTAAGGACGGTTTGATTGGCAGGACGGAGAAAGACATTTCATCCAAATCCCTACTTGGCAGCATTCCCATTAAATGTGTTGAAACTGCAATTTGCAGCGTTAACTTAAGCTTAACATTTTGCAACCACGGGGTGTAATAACCCTAAAATCATGTTGTAAGGCCAATTAAAGATAATCCCTAGCTGGATTCCTTATCTATCCCAGATATGAATTTAAATCCAGCCAGAAACCAAAGCGCACCAAGTACAGGAATAGAATCTCAACATTCTGACAGCAGCACATAAAACCCAGCCACCGAAGCTGCCAGTTTAAATTTGCTATAATTTGCTATCAAAGGTAGCAAAACACTTTTTTTTAACCTGTTTATGTTTTTGCCTCAGTACTCAAACGCAAACTTTGTTTCTAGAACAATCTCATCTACGCAAGAACAATAAACTAAAACGTAACTAAACATAGGATAGTGAATCACCCTACACATTTAAAAGATCAGTAAACAATAAATGAAATAAATCAATAAACAACGGAAGCTATGGATGCTTGTTTCTGCCACGTATGAAAAAAATATTACATATGTTTTCTCTCGCAATTATGACTTTTTTCTCCTCATAATTGGAAGATATCACGCAATTGTGACTTTTTGTCTTGCAACAGCAAGTTAATATCTCAGAGTTGTGACTATTTATATTGCAACTGTGAGTTACTGCGACTTCGAAAACCCATAAGATCGGTGCGTTTAATAAGGTGGTACAAGTTTTCATTCATAGCTAACTGTAAAAACATCTAAAACACATTGAGAAAAAAATAAACACGCTAGCTAAAATACATATTTGCGATACAGGCAGAGTACACCGCAGCTTCTAACCGCAATGTTGGCCAACGAATCAACTGACTATCTTTTGATGGCACAAACACAACATACTTCATGATTATACACTTGTTTGTTTCTCTTAATCTGCAATAATGCGATAACTTAGCTAGCAAATTGGCTCGTCATAAGTTGTTACCTTATGTTAGCTACAACCTTTTAGGCTAGTCGGTTTCAAGGCGAACCAAAATTTGGGCAGCACACTGGAGCTTTTACTATTTTAATGAATTTATGTTTTGTCCACTGCGGTGGTAAATGTAATGTTTTAAAAACTCAAATTCTACCATGCCGTTACATTTGTACCCTACATTCACACCAGCACCATACACACACACACACACACATACACACACTACCATGTCTGCTAAAATGGACCAGCACCCAAATACTAACAGATGGTCAGCGGTGGTCCTGTGGTGGTCCCTTTTTTCTTGTTTGTTGGACAGGGTAGAGGAGAGCTGATGAATTGTATGGCAACAGATGGGCTACAGTCAGTAACTTTACACCTGGAAGTTCACCTCTGTGATGTTAAAATGTTAATTTTCTACCAATTTGTTCGTATTTTCCATCCTCTTCGGTGTCAAATAAATTACATTTGAAGGGTGTTACATTAAAATCTCATTGAACTCTGAATACAAATACATTATTCATAATGAACAGATGATGATTCTATACAAATATGAATACAGACAGGGACAGTACATGGAGTATAGGTTTATTTAGCGTTTATGGAAGGAGTCTCCAGTGTCAGCGTTTTGGAACAGTGAAGTTTTCTTGAGGACCTGAGGATTTCGTCTGGGGGACGTTCTATAATGTTACACCTAACTGTATACGGATGAGAAGTATGACGTGTCGTGCTTTAATTAATATAAAATTGTAACTGTTAGAACATGTAACAGGGACTCCCTGTTGCAGGAAAATAATCAACGTCTGGATGGTAACAGCAATTCCGCTTCCTGTCATGCGGCATCACATCACCTCGTCCTTCAGTAATTTCCTACAACAACCCCGAGTGCTTTGTTCCTTACATATCGCCCAACCCAATCTTAACATTATACGACATTTTAGATTTTACCAAAATACAATCAGACACCTCAGGTTCCGTACTTTATAACGAACACTGATTATAAGTCAATTTACTTTCGCCTAAACTCCACTACACACCTGTTGAGGTAAAACAATGTCCTGATTGTGCGGCCTTCAGAGGGCAGCTGTCAGTTCTGTGGCTCGATTTCTCCTTCGTCCAGGACTCTTCTTGCGGGGTTTCAGATGAGCCTATTGCCGTTACACCCTTTCGTTTTCAGATCGGACTTGTTGACTGTTGCCTTGGCGACCCGCGCCACGCATCGCGGCTTGGGTTTCTGACACTGGAGTCGGGTTACCTAGCAGCCGTCCCGGCGGAGAACGTCTATTTATTTAAACAAATGATACGAGCGCTATTGCGGCGTACATGCAGAAGGCGCTTGTCGCTTCAGTTGGGAGGAATAATATGTGAATATCGTGTCGTGTGTTATAGCATTGCGTCCTACTATTGTTCAACCATTTAACCATATGAGAGCGGAACATAGGCAAATGCACACACACCCACATCCACACACATACACACAGTGAGAGAGGGAGAGAATAAGAGAGAGAGAGAGAGAGAGAGAGAGAGAGAGAGAGAGAGTCAGGTGCAGCCAAATTTTTTTGCATGACTACTTCATCTTCACTACTTTGTTTTGTTGGCTTTTTTTAAAGCTTGGTGATTGTGACTTAAAACGTTTTTTTTTTTACTCATTTTCTAGTTTCTTAACCCACACTTTTCAGATGAAGATATGCCACGATTTCACGCTTCATAGCATGTCACTTTCTAAGCAAATGAGAGAAATTGAACCCAGCGGTGAATCATGCCTCGACTTCGTTTATTTCACTCCTCACTCAGGAATGGCTGATTTACATTTGGACTAATGGCTGACTCATGGGAGCAACACTCCCAAATGATACGATTACCTGGAATCGAGGCTACCGTACACACCTCTCTCCTCTCGAGTATCGGAGAATGAAGTCATCCGAGCGGGCCAACACCTACAGGTGGTGACATCGCTCTCTCGTTTAGATATTTTACCCTTCTGTCTTCTTTTAATAATACCTTGTGAACACCTTGAGCTGTGTCCGAATATAGTATTATTATTAGATTATTTAGTATTGTTTCACATTTTAAGGATGGATCACATTCATTCATTCATTTTTTTTATGCCTATGGTTTAATCCCAAACCGAGAAAATCCGTACACTGATTGCGTTCCCTTTAGAACGTCTTGTTCGGTGACGTGGGAATAGCGTTGACTCTTTACGCCACATAATGACATTCTCCGGTGTCATTAGCTCTCCAGCTATTTAAAACATAATAAAGCTGGCCTCCCAGACAGCATTTACGCCCTGCCTTGGATCCAATTACACCTGCTCCATTAGCAGCTTTTAGGCTCATCCTGGGCTTAATCGCTGCTCAGATCTGGGTCGTTATTGTTGGAAATATTAAAGATGTGTGAATGCGAGGTCTTCTGGGAGACCTGCTATTGAGAAACGTCCTACTTGATGCTCTGGAAGTGATTTAAATCAACAGTACTTTCTCATACCAGGATCGCCATTAAGAAATTTGTCATGAAAACATAGCAGCTTTCTCTACCTCGGCTCTTGAGTGACAGACAACAATAGATGCAGCAGGACTCTTTGTCTGTTATACGTGTTTTTTTTTTTTTTACAAACAGCTCAGGGCTTCGCTGGCTGTGAATCCCTCACTGTATGCTACATTAACCACTAAATGAATGTGAACTATTTACATTATAGACAGAACAGCTATTCTCTATTTGTCAACACAGGCGGTGTTCGGATTACAAGGATGAACGGGTGAATAAATTTCAGAACATCTAAACACTAATATGTTCACAATATCAACAGGCAATCGATTTGATATAGGAATGTATCTGAATATGAATGCATTATTTGGATTGGTAACATGTTCTAAACACATTACGCTTCGCAATTTAATATCGGATTACGCTACTATGAGTTATCACTCAAAAATCCACCAAAAGAGCAGTCTTTTTCCGACCAGTAAAACAGGAGATTGCCATATTAATCTGTTATGATTTGTGCAGGTGTTTTGAGATAACCGACACCACATGGAAGCCCCGCCCCCTTCCCCCAATCTCATATGTTATCCTCTAGACTCAGGGTGCGCCCTCAATTTCCGTCAAGTAATTTAAGAATATTTCGAGTTCATTATTTTGAAAACTATCAATATATGCTCAGTTTAGCTAACGTTAGACAAGTATACAGTTAACATCAGTTAACTATATTTATTAGTGATGCCAAAGAAATATTTCACTTTCGGTTTTCTGCCAAAAGAGAAGATTTAAAAGGTGTCAAATCTAACACTTTACAAATAATATTAATAGTGATGTGTAAATGTTGGCCATGCTGACACTACGCAACTGTTTTGTAAAAGGATTATATTGAAAAGATGCTGCTATTCGCTGAGTATTACTGCAGGATCACCAGTTTTCGTGATTGCCACTGCCAGCAAGCAGTTCCTGACTACACAGCTAGTAATAGTATTACTACTCTCCTGTATTCTCCTTAAACATGAAATGGTGGAAATGTTTATTTTCTTGTCTTTCTTCAGGAAATCGGTTCTGGATGATTAAATTCATCCGAAAATATCATTGGTAGGTATAAACAAAAATAATAACTGCTCACGCAGGATTAAAATCAGTACTGTTCACAACTGAGTGATGGAGCTGAGGTTAAGGATCTGTCCAGAACACTATATTTAACACTGCTGCCATTTCTATGTCTGGGTTTTTTTTTTTCAGTATTGCCCCTGGAAACACTGGAGAATGGGGTAGAGTTCATATTTCATTTAAAAAAAGATTTTAAAAAAATCATACAGTGGCATTGAGTTACATCCCTAGTTTGATGCACAGTGCTTTATCACTGCTGGTTTCATTCCAAGTGGAAACACACCTGATACAACTCCATTTGCAAATCATTTGCTTTATTTTTTTTGCACATTTTCAACACTGCTACATATTTCATTCAAAGCATAATACCCGGGTGCTCCTAGTGTGAAATATCTGTCTCTTCCTTAAGATGGTCCTCCAATTATTTCACACTTCTGCACCATTAAAGCAGAAACAACGCCATTTGTAATCAAACCTCTATCTGAATTCTACCATATTGTACTGTACATGTTACTGTAATTGACAGCATGAGCACAACAATCTCCTCAAACAAGACTTTAAGTGTTCTTATAATGTAGTCTTGCTGTCCCAGAAACTGTGACCCTGATTCACTAAGAACCCAAATAACCTGGGCTAATTTGCATGTACAAGGAGATCAATTGTGAAGGGAAAAAGTGGGCATGCTGTGGGTAATTTACAAATAATTAGTGCATAACTTCTTTTTTTTATTTTTATGGAAATTAGATTTTTGCATGTACTGCTTGTAGTACAGCATTTTTTACTAATCTGATACATGGATGATAGATAATCTTTTCAAAATCAGGACCATGTGAGTAAATGGAAACACTGATGAAACCGAGCAAAATAAAATCCATGGCAAAGCGGTCACATACCTCTCCTGATTACTACACACAATCACCTCATGATTAAAAAAGTTGTGAGAAAAAAAAAAGACGCTAACCAGACTCTGATCATGTCTTTTTATGTGCAACGCAAGAACAGAAAACCACATTATTTGGTATTAATGCACTCGTCGAGCTAACGATAGCTACCATTTTGTTTTTTATTGCCTAGTCAGTTATGTTTACGTGCAAACAAAACATGGGACTGGGCAGAAATTTTACTTTCCCCATCAGCTGGCTTGTGAATTTGATATTTTCAATCCCTTGCTGAGATTATACCGTCACCATTTTAAGAAACTTTTTTGTTCAGTTTAACATGCCAAAGCATAATCGTGATAAATCTTCGCACTATTAATGCAAGTGAATATAATTAGCTAATTTAATACTTGGCCTTCAGTTGTATTAATTTGCGCATACAATCACTTTTCTGGTTTAGTAAATCACATTATGGATGCTAAATTCATCTATTGGCATTGATTCCGCCCTGTATTTTGCATTTTTAGGTAGGAACGGTATAAATCGGTTATTCAAGAAGGCAAACATACAAATCTGGAAAACTTATTATTTGAAAACGTCATTTGAAAAATGCAATCTTCCGCAAACCCTGGTAGTAAATTAGCTTGCACATTTTCATTAAGTTTGCATGTGTTTTACACACACACGCATGCATGAAAACCATGATGACTGATATAAAACGCTATCTTTAAAACACATTAATTAGATGATTAGCCACCAGGGTATTTATATTCATGCTTTTTCACACTGTAACCGTCCGTTAATTCCTACAATAGCAGGAAGGTATGATGTTCCCCTTTCTAGCTACGTTTCA
This sequence comes from Pangasianodon hypophthalmus, assembly GCF_027358585.1. Lineage (NCBI taxonomy): Eukaryota > Metazoa > Chordata > Actinopteri > Siluriformes > Pangasiidae > Pangasianodon > Pangasianodon hypophthalmus. Next base: position 12,838,894 of record NC_069737.1, on the reverse strand, counting down.
TTGTGTATGGAAAAATGACTTCCTCTTTCACACAGCTTTTGGTATTCATTCTTAACCCTAATTATGAAGGTCAGTCTAAAGAAAACCTTATTGTTTATTGCAAATAGGTGTCACAAAATTGTATTGCTTTTCTACATGATCTCCATTTCGTTCAGCGCGAACTTTCCAGTGCTTAACTAGAACAAAATTCGATTCAATTCTAATTTATGTCACACTTTTAATGTTTTCATTTGACTCGCCTTCGGAATTCAGTTTGTAATCAGAAACCGACTGTCAAAATGCCACCAAAAACAAGCTGCAAATATCTTAAGTTCTATTTCTCAAACAAAACTCTTCATTAAAACAAAAAAAAAGTCATTGACTCAAAGCAGCAGGGCTGATTAGAGACAATTTGGCTGCTGGTTTTTCATTCAACACCTGATACATCTCCATTTGCACATCGTTTTCTTTATTTTTTTCACAATCCACTGCCACAGATTTCATTTAAATGATAATATATAGATGATCTTTATTTGAATTGCTGTGATCTCTTAATGCCTCATACCTACTGTTTAGTCCATTAGTATTTTTATTGTAAATAAATATACGCTTTTTAATATATAATTAAAGAAGGACAAACTTGTTTGAACGATTTTGAAATTTTGTCAAATTTCATCCAATAAATCCAAAACAGTGGCATTGAATTCTTAATCGTAATTTTTAAATAGCATTAAATGGTATTTATTCAGTTCGTACATCTGTAAATCTGTAAATCTGTAAAACTGAATCTGCAAAATTCAAATTCAGTAATTCAGTCAAACTCAGTTTGCAAAATTCACTTCAGAAAAAAATTATTAAGTTAATAATAATTAAGTTAAGCAAGTGGGCTACCCAAGAATAGGCATTGGAGCCTTGAATCTAATTATTACTGAATTATTACATCTGAATTTGCTTTGAACATTGAGAAAAACCTGATCAAAAATCTGATCATAGATTCTTTTTGAAAACGTAAATCTCTGAACACTGAAATAAAACTACATTAAATTTCAAGAGGTTTCATTCAACACAAAAATAAATATAAGTGTGAGATTTTCAAAGAAATAGGCCTATATCTCAATGCTAGAAATTCAAATGCGTTTAAACTTCATTATTAAGAATTTTTAACATTTAAATCTTTATGTTTCTTTTTTGCTTCAAGTGCACTTAGAACAATTTTTACAATTTCAGCCACTAAATAATGGATACTCGATACAGTTACACAAGCATCAAACTTGTACTGTACACTTTACTAAAATGATCACATTTTTACATTTATAAGAAGTGATCTGAATGAGTATAAGTACAAATGCAATTTAAGCAATTAAATTCCAGTACAAAGAACATCTGTATTATACGATTTGGTTTGTATTTCGCAATCACCAAGCTGCCAGTTGTCCGACTTATATGTAAATAACAAAATTACAGAAATTTAAATTTCTGCGTGTCTATAAACAATAGACTTGGCTATTCTACTGAGTCTCACACTGATCCAAAGGTCAATATTTGTACTGGCCAAGGTAGAGTAAACACGTAGAGAAAGACCATGGAGGACTACAGACTAGAAATGGGTTGGGTAAATAACAAAGAGCTTATCTTTATAAACGTATATTCAGATTTCAAGCCGCGCAATATGACAACATAATATTGATATTGCCATGAAATATAGTGATAAAATTTTCTGAAATATCACATGTATCATTAGCAATTTTATAATGAATACCAACTCTGGTTAGAAGTAGCTGATTAGAATAATATTTGTGTTGAACCTTTAAAATGTATAATGTTACAATTTTGTACTTTCCCTCTTCTTCACTGTTAAATTGAATGTACATTTTAAATTAATGTATCATTAAACATAACATTTCATAGTTTTTTATATACTGTTTTGCTGAAAGTTTGTTAGCAAACTTGTATATCATGATACATTTGATGCATCACAGAAACAGCTTCAAGTTTCGTGATATGATATTTTTGTCATATTGCCTACCAATTTCAAACTGATCTATTGCTTTTCAACATACAAAGTTTTGGTACCATAGCAAAAGACATATGAGGATCGATTGTCAAATGTAATTAATCAATATTTTTCTACCTTCGGCTAGGAAAATCCAAAGAAAACTCAAAAGTCCTACAAAACTCCCAGAGTTCAGCAAGTGACATCAAATCAACATGGCTGCTCACAGCATGAACAGTAAACAAAGTAGCACTTCTTACTTTTAAATGAGTTATGCTGTGTATACTGGTGTTTGCTTCAGATCAATCGACATACAGATACCTGTGTATTCACTTGTTAAATCTAGAGCATTGACTATACAGTTGGCTGTTTTGATGAGGTAAATAAATATCACTCATCACAGTTAGCTGCCTCGCTTGTTGCTAACAAATGACGACCACTGAAGCGTCCATGACTATTTCCATAAAACTATATCCGTGTAATTTATCCCATATATAACTGAACCTGAAGGACCAGTGTTGTACATTTGATGGACAAACAAACACTGAATTTGTACTTCAGGTAAATAAATAAATAAAATACAATATTTATAATAGCGATCTAAAGGGTAACCAATATCACAGTATATACAGACAAACAATAAAACTTGAACAAAGACTTTTAAACGCATCATTTCTAGGTGGAAATGAATTATAGTGAATTTTCAAAAAAAAAAAAAATGTAGATTTGAATGTATAGTGTAATTTTATCTGATTTCTCTAAACAGTTTGTTTTTCGAAGGTACTAGGTTACGTTATTTGTTCTTTAAAAAAAAAAAAAGTAGCATATTCTGTACATGTACACATATTTTCCATTACAGTGAACATTCACATTAAAACTAGTTCAGATTTCCTCATCATGAGATCATGACAGTGGCACTTTAAGGCACCTGTTGTCTTCTAGGAATCGTTGTATACAAGACTACGTGCACACGTGAAATTGTCCCTGCCCCCAAAGTGTGTGTGCGCATGCGCAAGCACGCGCACACACACACTCGCGAACAGGGTAGAGCGCAAGCAAAAACAAAAGGGCTCAAGGTGCAATAAACGTCAGACTTGCCAAACAGGCTTTGTTCGTCGCTCTTCACATCACACACACACTCATGCGTGCGTGCACACACACACACACACACACATACACACACACACACATACTCACAATTTTTGGCACAGAAAAGTAAGGCAGCATGACTGATTAAAAAAGTGCTGTGATCATTTCCTAAGTTATACATCTTCCGGTATAAAAAAAAAAAAAAAAAAAAAAAGATCCTACATACGTCTTGAGGCATTCGACTGATGTAGGCAGGTGAGAGCGTTCACACATCAAAATGAACTGCTGAATTAAGACATGAAGTGCTGAATTAAACTCCTAGATAAGTACTGGGATGAATACCTGAATAATACTGAATAATACACTCGTAAGGAAGTGAAACAGACAGTGCGAGATTTATAGAGTGGTGTTCATGTGGGAAAAAAAAACACATCAGATTGGGAAGTCTGAATACTAAGCGCTAATTCAACACTGTTAGAGTTGACTCAACACAGCAGGTGTAATATAAATCCTATAGCACCTGCCGGCAGGTCCCAGGGCTGGGAATTACACATGGACACATGGATCAAGGGGCAAAAAAAAAAACCTTCTTACCAACATCCCTGTTCCTCATCTCTTAGTTTCTCCATAATATGCGTTACAAACATATGCCTTTAATTCAACGTCCTATTTTAACACCGTAAGAGAGTAAATCTGACTCTTTATGTGTTAGCTGAAGCTGTAAGAGTTCATTTAGGACATCATTTAAAATTGTAAAAAAAGTTCTCGCTCTTGCTTGAGTGCATAAAGTCACTTGGATACCGGAGATTTGTACCTGGAGTTATAATGCTGTAAAGAATATAATAATGCTATATATATATATATATTTTTTTTTTTTTTTCAAAGGACAAGAGAACCGGTTGTTAAATATTGATGCAGAATCACCCCAAAATAAATAAATAAATAAATAAAGTCTCATTCTCAGAAACAAAGGTACCAAACTGTACTTTTCCTTGCTGCTGAGATGGAACCGTCTTTAACTTGGGGAGGTGCGTTATCAGTTATCCAACTGTCCAATATTGTTTTTAAAGCTATAAAGATACACACTCGAGTGTTAGGGTTAGGGTTAGGGTTAGGGTTACCATGTTCCAGCCCAACAAGAAGAAAAAGTACAGTCTGGTACCTTTAGGAAAGGATGTGAGTAGGGCTGTACGATACTGAAGAAAAATCTGATGGGTGATAACTTGGTAAATAACGCGATAATGCTATAAGTGTGTCAAATCAGTGTAAATTATATTTATATATATATTTAAAAATTGGAAATGATATAAGAAACGTATATGTGTCATGTTCTTTCAGGGAAAAAAAGCATCCTCTGCGTCGCCCTAAAACGTTTCGTAACTTCCTGAAGTATTAAAATCATTCCGTTATCGCAAGCCCTTGTGAAGCGATATGAATATCGTGATATTTCAGTCTTTTCGATATATCGTCCGGCCCTGGCTCTGTGTGTGTGTGTGTGTGTGTGTGTGTGTGTCATATCTAAGGCGTGCCATGAAGAGACATGAACACTCCTGTACTCAGCTGATCTCATTCATCTCTTACTCTTGTTTCTCTCTCTCTCTCTCTCTCTCTCTCTCTTCCCTGCACCTGTTAGTCACACCTGGAACCGGAACATGGAGTTAAACAAACTGCAAAAATGTCTAAAAAACTAGTTTAGGTTGGTTTTTTTGGAGTTAAAAGAGCAATGTCACTTAAAGTGTTAACTAATTTCCCTACTAACAAAGCGACCTGACGTGTGGCGACGTCCCAAATAGAAAAATAGTGTACTGTAGTCGGCTTAAATATAGTTTTTTTTTTAATAAAAATAAAAACAGTTTGTGACAAAACCACCTGCTAGTCACTTCCTGCAGTTTTGGAGCATCGCCCCCGCCTCCCCTCTTCCCCCCTCCCCGCTTTCTGCCCCCCCCCCCCTCCGCGCTTCCCCCCTCCCCTCTCCTTTCCCTTCCTCCTCGCGCTGTAATTTACCTGCGCGCAGGTGAGCCGGTGCTCCGAAATTCACCGTCCCGGCTCTCGGAGGTTGGCGAAATTAAATCCCCAGTACTGCTGTCGAAAAGGAGAACGAGCCCAGCGCGAGGAGCGGACTTTCCACAACGTCGAAATGACGGTGAAGTCGGTGGAAGTGGGAGCGCGCGCAACCTCGCGGCGGGAGGGGACGCGGAGAGGAGGGGCGAAGAGAGTGGAGGGGCGGGTTTTTTTTTTTTTTTTTTTTTTTTTTGAGGTGATGAGGGCGTGGCCACGAGACGAGGCTCGCGCACGGGAAGGAGATTTGTTCACGCCCTGATTTGTTCAGGAGCAATAGAAAGACAAAAGCAAGCCTTTCCTTTTTTTTTTTTTTTTTTTGGTTATAATATTATAATAGCAGCAGGTGTGTAAGGACAGGCGTAGTCCATGTAGAAACCTATGTAAACTGACATCATGTCTTTGAATGAGTGTATGAATAGTTAAGTAAGAATGCACTCATCCCTTGGCATGTTCAACCCTTAACCAGGCTCAATATATTAATATTATTATATAGATAAAATAAAATATATTTAACAAATTATTTAACATATAGCATGGTCTACTACTTTAGCTTCAGCGCAACAGATCGAAAATAGGCCCATAGGCAACATCGAATAGTTTTAAAGCTCTATTATTTATGATTAATTGCTATATTATTTATTTTTAATAATAATATTGAATATGAATATATCCCCCCAGGGCTGGGGGTTCGAATCCCGCCTCCTCCCTGCGTGTGTGTGGAGTTTGTATTTTCACCCCCGTGCTTCAGGGGTTTTCTCCAGCTACTCCAGTTTCCTCCTCGAATCCAAACATGTGTTGTAGGCTGATTGGCATCTCCTAAATGTGTGTGTTTGTGTGTGATTGTGCCCTTTGATGGGTTAGCACCGTGTCCAGGGTGTCCCCCACCTTGTACCCCGAGTCCCCTGGGATAGGCTCCAGGCTCCCCACGACCCTGTGTAGGATAAGCTGTACAGAAAATGGGTGGATGGATGGATTTAGCCTACCTTTTTTTCCCCCTATCTTAGCTTTCCTTATATTAGCTCACCCTTTTCTAACTGTACTCTTTTGCTAATATACTATATGTTTCCATGGAAACTAAAGTTGTTCAGTTGAAAAAAGTTGGCCAGGACATATAAATGTGGGACAGACATATTTACAGAAAAAAAAATCATACTAAATGACTGATCAACACCAATATTTATTAAAATATTTGTTATTTAACATTTGTGCAATGCATTTAGTAATTGCATCCAAAGATTAAAATCACATGTGTGGGACATAAACAAAACTGGCATTTTGATATAAAGTATGCTTCGTAAATTGTAAATTCATTACATTTATTTATGTGAAAATGAATTGTGACACTGATAGAATATTTTCTCTGCTTTGTGGTAAAAAATTCACATTAAATTTGATTAGAAATGTTGTAAAAATGATTCCTTTACAACCCCACATCTGGCAATGTAAAGGTTAAAGTCTGTCACATAGCATCATTATAATATGTTACTTTGACAGGATGTAAAGACCTGATCTAGAATTACATATATGAATTTATATGTACATTTTACTGCAAAAGTCTGATAAAGTGTAATCACTTACCGTATGCTTATCGCAGGTTGCTAGAATTCTTTCTGAATAAATGATCAAAGATACCTAGAACTAATATGATTGGCTGAAACCTGTACTAATCTTCCCTACAGGCCATTAAAAAGAGAACACTTTGCTAATATATGATACTCATCTGATCCTGAGATTATCACTTTCATATATTTGGAAAAATTGTTGGGCGGCATGGTGCCAAAGCAGGTAGCGCTTCTGCCTCAGGGTCCCCATTTCAATCCTGAGCTCAGGTTACTGTCTGTGCGGAGTTGCTTGTGTTCTACCCATGTGTGAATGATTGTGTGAATAAATGTGTGAATATGTGTATGTGTATGTGCATGGTGTGCATTTTGTCATTTGTGTATTACTTGTACACTACGCTTCACTGAGTTTTTCCGGTGTGAATACAGTACTTACAAAGTAGTGCAAAGTACAACTGTAACAGAGAGGATCCACGTGAAGGTAGTTTTATTGACTGAGCCAAGGGTCAATCACAGAGAGGCATGATACCATTAAAAGGAGGGCAAATCCAAAAGAGGCAAGGCAAAGGTCAAATCATGAAAATATCAGTCAGAGTAAACTCTTACACAAACACTGGGAATGGCAAGACTTCGCATATACACAATGCATATGTATGCCATGTATATCATACCACTAGCAAGTAACCCAGAAGTAGCATGTTAGTGGCTAGGCTAATACCGAGATGGGTGGGGTGACCAACTGACCCAGGTGTAGCTGAGGTTGGGGTCTGCGCTTTCTAACAGCTTGGATATTTTGTCATCCTTGCTCTTTTATTTAGATATATGCCACTTCCCAGGGCTGCTCACTCCTTATCTATTCATCAATGGCCAGAACATTGGCTGGCTCTCCCTACTATAGTGCAGGTTGGTAACCCAGGAAGCATGGGAAAGAGTGAAGCCCATAAAGGAATGAGTGAGGAAGGTTTAGGTGTGCTCGGATCAAGGCAGGTAGTGGCTCAAGTCTTGTTGATTGTTCTTATAGTATGATCTGAGAAATCTTCCAATTTCCTGATTAAATCTTTGCACCTTGCTGTTGATTTGTAGATGGTATGTTGAGGTCATATACGCATTGACGTTTAGTTGTGTTTCAAATATGCAAAGTAAACTGGACTCCCCTATCTGAAACCATGCCTTTGGAAATACCACAGTATCTCGATAAAGATCACAGCTGTTTTCCATAGCCATGGGAAATTTGAATAGTGGGAGTAAGTAACAGACCATAGAAACAGTCAATAATTACCAGAATGGTTGTGAAACCTTTTGATACTGGCAGATCTATAATGAAATCAATGGAAATATGTGACCAGGGGCACTGTTGTACAGGCAGAGGTTCTAGTAACCCTGTGAGTAAGTGGCAGAATGTTCTGGATTGAGCACATATGTGATGAGATTTTACATGCCTTGTTACATCATTAAGTTGCGGCCACCAAATCTTGTCACTCACCAGATTCCTGGTTGTTTGTATGGACCCACTGTATGAGCTGTTCTCATATACCTTTGGGAACAAAAGTCTTCACAGCTGGACATTCTGGTGGTGTGGGTTTATCATTTCGGGCACTAATATCATGCATGATTTCCCAGGATATGTGAGCTACTATGCAGGATTGCAGAAGAATTGCTTGTTCAGGTTGATGTTCTTGGGGCCATCATGGAGCCTTGACAAAACATCAGCTTTGGTCTTGTTGGTCTCCTGCCTTTATTGATAGTAGTACTGTGCTCCCTATATCATAATACAATTCTGCTGGACTTAGTTTGTGGTGCTTGTGGAGGAATCAGCGATGGATCAGGGCAGCAATGGATCAGGGTGAAGAAGAATGGGGCACTGCTAAAACCATCTTTGAGATTTTGAAAGGCTTGGGATTCAGTGCATTTGAGCATCTTAGGTTTTTCTTTCAATAATGATGTGAGAGGGGTGGCCACTGAACAGAATCCTCTTTTTCTAGACCTCCTAAAAATTTATGAACCCCCACAAACCTCTGCAAAACATCTGCAAATGAGATTACTGTTTCTTTAGTGTTGTTAATCTCCACTCCCTGGGTATCTAGGATGTATCCCAGGAACTTAACTGAGGGCTGGTGTAATTCACACTCCTCCAACTGGATGAACAGGTTCTCCAGAAACTTGGAAAAAGGACATGGTATACATGATTTACATGTTCTTGCTCTGAGGATGAGAAGATCAGAATAGCAGCTATAGATTAAATGGTTAGGCAATTCACCAAACATTTTATTTGCAAAAGCCTGCCACACAGAAGGGGGCACTGACCAAACCATATGACATTGAAGAATCTCTGATCCATGTAACACTTGATGCACTATGTAGGTCTAACCAAGTGAGGACTTTAGTGCCTCTGGATGGAACTGGTGGTAGTGGACACGTGTTCTTCACTGCAGTCTAGTGAAGGAATGACTGCAGGAGAGGTAGACTGCTAAATATAGGCCAAGGCTTATGTGATTCCTTTACATATTGCCTGAGTACCTGGAACTGATAGAGGATAGGCTCTGCTACGTGGAGGTGAAGCACCAGGGAGGAGGTCAATGGAACAGTAAAAAGCGTTCGTGAGGCAGCAGCTCTGAGGCTTGTGCTTTTCTAACTGTGTCAGCAAGATCAAGATAAGGTGCTGGAATCTGGACGTTCTTTAAACCCTTTAAAACATAACTATAGACTTACGTACCAATTATAGGCTTTTTCAATAAACTAAGGGATGACACTCTTTGACAGACATGTATTCATTCAAAGAAAACCATGGACAAAGGACAATGCAATCTTTGAGCGTCATTTTGTGTGTATGTGAATGAGTGAGAAGGAGAGAGAGATGAGGATTGTGTTTGAATCATTCATGATATTCCCCCACTGGCGGGGTTCGTGTTTCTGTGAAGCACGTCTGTGTGGGTTGCACAATGTAGAACACGCACACACAGCGAGGTTGCATAGAATGAACCTTTATTTATGCGCCTTTATTTAATCATAATCCACACTATTCTGTAATATAACTTGGTTCGACTAGATTATTTGTGTGCGCTGGTGTGTGAAGGCTTAATAACATCTTGTTTGCCGTAGTGTGTTTTTTCAGGCTTTTGGTGAGAGCTAATACCTACACAAATACATCGGCAAGTGCACATAAAGAGTTTCTTTAGCACTTGGCCTGTGCAGTAGGTTAACATGCTTCATCCCAAGAAGGTGAAAAAAATCATAAAAGAAGATAAATGCAAGGAAAGTGGATGTCAAACATTATCCCACCCTGTACACACACTCACTCACTCTCTCTCTCTCTCCCTCCCCTACTACTATTACACACATTTGTTTAAAGGTCCCTTAGGCACTGCAGTTGATGTAGTGCATGTTCTCTAATTAAACCGTCTACTTAAGCTGACGGTGCATATGTCTGAGCTCTGGGACTGTTAATAAAGGCTTCATAAAGGACCTATAGTGCTTAGTCATTATGATAAACTCATGAAAACCCAGAACAATGCTGACGGGATGTGTATAGAGACATCCATTAGTGTGTATTTGTTGTAGGCTATAAGCTTTCGGCTTTTCTTTATTTCACAGAATGTAACTACAAAAAAATTCTATTGGCCAAATCAGTCTTTTATTCAGTCTTTCATTGTGCAAAGGTATTTATTGGTAGTGGTTTGTGTTTAGTGTGTTTTGAGACTAGGTCTAGTTGATCAGTAACAGTATACGCCGTGTGGATATAGGAGAAGGGTATTTAAGTATGTAATTTAAATGATTATGTAATTAAATAATGTAATGTAATGTAACATAATTGCCTAAATATATTGTCATATGAACCTAATGCATCATCTAACAAAGGTGTGTGTGTGTGTGTGTGTGTGTGTGAGAGAGAGAGAGAGAGAGAGAGACAGAGAGATCTAGCAGACTGCACCTGTACACCTAGTATCAGTTAGGCCACTTGAGACTGATATCAATACTTAATCACCAACTGATATTGAGAAAGTAAGAGAGCAAGTGTGTGTGTGTGTGTATGTGGTGGGGGGCAGGTGCTGTAGCATCTAGCATTCATATGAGGAGAGAAATAGAAAACAAAAAAGAAGGAAGTGAAAAGCGATAAACTGTGAAATTGGGTTTGGGCAGTGAGACAATCAGACCACAACACTGCTGAATTCTCAATTCTGATTGGTCAGAAGGATGTTGATTAATTTTCTATAATAGCAGCTCTGACAGTAGTTCTAGATACACTTCTTCTATTAGTCCATATTACACAAGACTTGTACAATAGAGACTTCACATAGACAGATAAAAAAAATGCATGTGATTGTTGATATGGTGAAGTTTTCTGTAAGGAGGCTTTTATTTAGCCATTTTTGGAAGGAGTCTCCAGTTTCAGTGCTTCTTATTTAATAGTGAAGCTGTAACTTTCAGGTTTCTAACAAAGGAAAGTCTTCAGGACAGACGACTTTGCGCTTTCTGATTTCTTGGTCACATGACAAGCTGTGTTTTTTTGCTCTTAAAAGTCCTTCTTAGAGGGAACGACTGTTTAAAGCTGCTATAATGCAAGTGATAACAGGAACTACAGTAACTTGTTTTGCGAGTGTTCCAAATTCCAAAACTAGTATGATGTGATTCTGTGGTATAAGAGGAATAAAAGGCTTGAGGACATGCCATTATTGGAAAAGAATCTACTTTGAGGTGGTAACTGCTATGTTTACTAAACTGATAGTAAAATGCTAGGACTGACACTATGGTAACCATGGTACAACCGTTTTGTTTTTTTTTTTTCCTTTTCTTTGGGCAAAAAATAATATAATACAAATTGAAAGGGAAATATAATTTTTTAAAATAGCAATAAAATAATGATAATATAAAACATTAAATTAAATTAAACAAATTACGATTATCAGATTATCTCAGTTGTTAGTTAATATCCAAGATGAGTCCTTGAAACCCTAAACTCCTGAGCTTTATCCTTGGACTGCATTCTGCCTTAGTTGTAAGTCACTCGATGTAAATAAATGTAAATTAATGAATAAATGTAAATGTAAATAAATGCAAAAAAGGAGAAAAAAAGAAAATGCCAGGTGAAAATCTGGGTTTCCAAATCTGTTTGGAAGTCTGCAAGTGCTATTAAAATGGTCTCTGGTCCATAAATGTGTTTGTGTGGCTGTAAAATAATAATAATAATAATAATAATAATAATAATAATAATAATAATAAATAATTTATAGGCTTTTGCAAAATGTCTGCTAGCTTTTTTTTTTTTTACAGATCAGTAAAGAAATCATTTACCGACATCTAGTGGCAGAAGTAGTGAACTGCACTGTAGGAACTGTAATGTCGCGACTTTCACCAGCAGAGGGCGACATTGTAGCACTATTGAATCACACCTGCTTAAACTGACACTTCCAAGTGATCACAGACGTTAAATAAAAACTAATAGCGCCGTTAGTGAAATATATTTTACTTTTATTTATTTCTTTATTTACTTTTTATTTACTAATCAGGCAAGTTTTCCAAAGCATCAAGGAAAAAAACTTTGTGTACTCAATTTTTTTTATATATATATTACATAAGTACATACTAGTCCCAGTATTTTTTATATAGGAATACCTGCATTGTTTTATAACACAATTTGTAAAAAGGTTATGTTTTAGAGCTATAGTTGTAGCATCACTGGTGGATAATAAAAAAAAAAAAAATACTTGGCAGATTTGACAGACATTATGTTTCATAATATGGAAAGTCAGAAAACACCAACACCTAATGTAGCCTGTTAGTAATTAGTTAGCATAGTACTATCCATCCATCCATCCTTCCATCTTCTGTGCCGTTTGTCCTACACAGGGTCACACACAGCCCGGAGCCTATGCCAGGGAACTCGGGCCACAAGGCAGAGGACACCCTGGACGAGGTGCCAACCCACCACAGGGCACAACTGCACACACATTCACACACTATGGACAATTTGGAAATGCCAATCAGCCTACAGCATGTCTTTGGACTGGGGGAGGAAACTGGAGTACCCAGAGAAAACCCCTGAAGCACAGGAAGAACATGCAAACTCCACACACACAGCGCTAACCACTAAGCCACCGTGCCCCCGTTAGCATGGTACCTAATAAGCTAATTAGAAAGCTAACGTCCCAGCTAATTCGCAGGGAATATCTTGTTTAGGAGCAATCATTTAAAATTGTAGCTATAGTTATTACTTTATTCTGGTACCTAGCTAGCAAAGTGAGTACTGGAATCATTAGCATGCTAACTAGTTACCAAACAACTAATTACTTTAAAGGAAGTTGACTGTTTAGATTGTAGGAAAATGTACTATAAGAGGCCACTATGTGACGTAGTTGATACACATTTCGAAGTTATAAGGGGAAGTTGGTGTAAAAAGAGTATCAGAACACAAGATGAGGTACGACTGCATGATGCAATGGATTGTGAGATTTCTGAGTTCTCTGGCTGGTCTCTACAGTGTTTTCAGACATGTCTGCAAAATGGTGGCCTCTCAAAATAGTACACTATGAAGTGAACTATGTGCAGTGTGGTTTCAGATACAATCCCTGTTAATATTTCTAATTATCATGCTCAAAGACAAACGATGGACGTCTAAAGCTGCTGAGTATATCTGAGTATATCTATGCTGAGCATACTACTACATCTGTACTGTATGTAGTACAGAGTACGTGAAGGATCACATAATACACATGCCAAATTTCCAAGTATGTAGCCAAAGCTGTCTTTATGGCATACATCATCCCACAATGCAATGCAAGTGCTTTAGTCACATGGTTTATCTGTTGCAGTCACCATATTTGGTGCCAAATTTCTGGCTTTGCTGCACAGCGGGAACATAATTATAGGTAAACGATGGCTAAAATTACTCACCTTACGTTGGAGGAGAATCTGTACCTTGGCAAAGTCAGTAAAACCAGGCTGTGATTTTTATGTACTTTCCCTTGCATTATGGGAAATAATGATTCCACTTAAAATCTTATAATGTTATAATGTTATCCTGATATATATTTATTTATCCCATACACAACCACTCATTATTCTGGAGAGTTCCTGGAAGCTTTTAAGAGCACAGACGTCTAGCAGCTCTTCACGTCCGGGTGAGTAAACGATCCCAGGGTGTGTCATCATTAGGAGAAAGAATTCTTTGTCATTGCAAGTTGATAGCTGCTCACTAACTAACTTTCACTAATGTTAGCACTACTGGCTTCCCAGTAGTCCCATAACATAGCTAGCTAGACATCTATTAGCTAAGTACCTACTGGCTAACTAGCTTGTTTACCTGCTAGTCTTTTATTCATTGTCATTGGCTGTCTGTTATTAATTAACTGATACATTTAACTGTAATGTTTTTTTTTTCTCTATTTTTATTGATAAGTAACTGATACGGCTTTACTTAAGACAGAACAGAACAATCCAAAGTTAACACAATGTGGGTCACTTTAACTGTGAAAACAACCACGATGGATTTAACTGACATGATCTTGCCGGTATACCAGATGTGGAATAAATAGTATGCAGTTTACTGTATAACCTGGTGCAATATAACGTACATAATATACGTCTATGGGTAAGGATCTATGGCTAAAAGTCTTGGGGGTGTGCTGTTATAGGAAAATAATCAGTGACGGGGTGTGATGAAACAGAGTTACTGTTACCACCCTGGAGTTGATTGTTTTCCAATAACAGCACATCTTTAAGTGTTGTATTCCTTCTATATGAAACCAATTTGCCAACTATTACAAATTTTGTATTTCTTAAAGAATGACAAATCATACTTTTTTTTTATCCATTAATTGTTGTGGAAAGAAACTAGTTCCTGTTATCACTTATATTATATCATATTGTTCCTCTGTCCTCCAGCTTAAAGTTACAGCTTTACATATGACTGTAACAATGCAGTGACACTGGAGACTCCTTCCTAAAATGTTAAATAAATGTCTTTTTGCAGAAAACGTCACTATATCAATGAGTATACATGTTTCTTTGGGAAATAACAGATCGATTTTTAAACATGTTAGAAACGTTAACATATTAGAATGAGCACATTAATGTAATCAATCAATCAACCTTCTGACCAATCACAATCAAGAATTTAAAAGGGCTGTGGTATATTTAAAGGTGATGCACGGCCTTGGCTCGATGAGTGTTGGAATGATAAATGCTACAACATTTGTAATGGTTTTGTGACTGATCAGCAAACTGTATGTTACTTGAATCACAAAGTCTGTTTTCTACATTATTGTGTACAAAGTTCTCTAAAATTGTGTTAACGTGTTTCGAAACGTTGTCCTTTCCTGTATGGTCTTCCTGTTATACAGGAACATCTCTGTTTCTTTGAGTTCACATTTAACGTCCCAGATTCATTGTGAATAAACAATGGTTCTGCTTGTAATGGGGCCATTTTGCATTTTTATGCGTTTTGAGTTTTGTTACAGCAAAGACAAACACACAACTTACCACAAAGGGCTATTATCACATTGCGGCAAATGTTCAGTGGCGCCTGAGTCACATCAGGGGTACTTGATTTAATTAAAGATTCATTCTCCTCTCTCTCTCTCCTCTCTCTGCACACAGTGAGCAAGCGTGCATGGACTGTTCTCTCATCATGTACTTCTTGTTTTTTGTCTGTCTTGAAAAAAACCATCCCTTCTTTCTCTTTCTACTCTTTTTCCCCCCTTCTTTTCATGCCTCATTCGCTCAGCACCATATTTGTACATGTTCAGTGAATGGTACCTAAATATACAAACTGCTGATTTGTTGTTAGTTTCAGGGCAAAACTTTTTACGTCTCTAAAGTTGCGTATGTGTGCACAGGTGTGTGTGTGTGTGTGAGTTGCGTGTGTCTGTCTTGAGATTTTTTTCACTTCTCGTTCATCTTTCACTTCTTGTTCAGGCTGACTGCTGTGCCATCTGTTCTTTTACTAGATCTCACATCTCTTTTCTAGGTAAATGCATTCACACACACACACACACATTTGTCTTACTATCTTTGTGAGGACCTTCCTAATTATTAATGTAAGCAATTAATACAATGTTTACACCTGTCTAATATTCCTATCCTTGTGGGAACATTTGGTTCCCACCAAGATATTAAAACCTGACTGGGTTTGAGATGTAGGCAAAACGCGCACACACACACACACACACACACACACACACACACGCACACACACAGACGCAAGCCAAAATAGCATGTGTGTGTCTCTTGCCTACATCTCAAACCGAATCTTACATTTTTAATGCCATTTTAAATAATGCAGAAGAGCCCAAAGCCAAATCTTCACTATTGTGTGTGGTGTGTGTGTGTGTGTGTGTCCCTGGCTGTCTGTGTGTGATTCATGCATTATTCATTCCATGTAAACATTCCCAAGTGTATGAAAATGACAGAAAAAATGGTCCTTATTGTCATGACAGGTACTAAAACAGTTCCTAAAGGTCATTTTTAAACATGAGCTGCTCCCCTACTTCTAACAGCTGAAGGGAAGTGCATTAGACAGGCCTTTGGAGGGCGGTGGGATCGAGTCAATACGAGCAATGTAGACTTCAGGAGCCAAATTCTCCCTGAGGACGTTGCGATCTGACAATGAACTTTTCAAACCAGCAACATTTGACTTTCGATTTTATGTAACCAACCTCTGTATTTCGAGATATGTGTCCTTCTGTTTAGGAAAAGGAAATTCAAAAAAAAAAAAAAAAAACTGTTCATTGCTTGCTGTTTGTTGGCTTTGCTTTAACTGTTGTTTTGTTTGCAGTAAAATGTCTCTGAGGAGTTCTGGGACTTTGTGCACAGCCCAGAGGAGCCATTACAGCCGAGCCAATCTAAAACTGTGGCTGAAACATGAATGTTAAGAACATAAACCACTCGACAAATCACAACGTCACAACATCTTAGTAGGTCAGTAGTGCAGTGTTGCCATACATTTATTAGTAAGGTTTTATATGATGTTACTTTGTAAGTACACTATATGGCCAATAGTTTGTGGACATCTGATCATCACAGCCATATGTGGTTCTTCTCCAAACTGTTGCCACAAAGTTGGAAGCTCACAATTGTATAGCATGTCTTTGTATTCTGTAACATTACAATTTCCCATCACTGGAACTAAGAGACCCAAACCTGTTCCAGCATGACAATACCCCGTGCACAAAGTGAGCTCCATGAAGACATGGTTTGCCAAGGTTGGAGTGGATGAACTTGAGTGTCCTGCACAGAGCCCTGACCTCAACCCCACTGAACACCTCTAGATAAAACTGGAACTGCACCCCAGACCTCCTCACCCAACATCAGTGCCCGACCTCACTAACTCTCTTATGGCTGAATGAACATAAATCCCCACAGCCACGCTCCAAAATCTAGTGGAAAGCCTTCCCAAAAGGACGAGAATTTATGTCCCCACCCCCTGACTGCCCAACAAGAACAAACTTGTCAACAGGCTACTACTTTTCAACTACTTCTGATACAGTCATTTAAATAGTTATTTTTTAGTATTTAGTATCTCATCCCTCAACATCTTCTGTGGCTGAACTTAAAATACATCTTATAAACGCAAATGCTGTTCTACTTCTATGCGTTTAGCGCTTTGTTTTTGGCACAATAGTCACTAAAATAACTAAACACACTCCTGGCCACTTTTTATTTATCATATTTTTATTCTCTGGGAGACTATATGTGTATACGTTTGACATAACTTCATTAGCCGATTTATTCTTCTGGGGAGTTAGCAAGCTAGTTGTTCAGCACTTTGTACTGCTAGCTAGTTAGTTAGCCTGTTAGTCAGCTCTCTAGCTAGCTGATTAGGAATAGAAACATTTATTAGAACACAGATTCTCAAACTTTTCAAGAGTCAGGGACCACTTTAACTGCAAAAAAAAAAAATCACAGACCAAATCAGTACAGATTTATTTTTCCAAATAAATTATTTAAAAATGTACATTATACAATAATACGTTGTCTATTTACTAGAGCCAAATTTCTTTTGCCTAATTTGTTTTATTATTAAAATTGAAAATTTTATTATTAAAATTAAAAAACCTCAGGACTAGAAAGTCTCATCATCTACGTTGTACTTGTCAAATGTGTTTGGATGAACAAATCTCTGCTCTATTATATACACTAGACAAATGGTTCCTCAAGGTTTATTTGGTTACTTAAAGGTCTTAACTTCCTTCCTCTGAAAGGGAAACACTGATGTAGGGTTCTGTATAAACCTTTCCCAAAGAGAGACAACCCAGAGAACCCTTCTGTATATACAGTGTACTCTTCTCTCCTTGTACTTGAACAGGCCTTTCCTACAAAGTAGTTGATTCTCTGCCCTTCAATTTCTTCAACACATTTCTCAAATCTATACACACCTTTTTTCAAAATTTCATATATTACGTGCAAAATGAAACACTCGCTCCATTGACTTCACGACTTCCATCGAATTTTTTTATTTTTCTGTCTCGCAGTCAGAAGCACCACACAGTGATGCCAAAGTGCCTTTTAAAATGACCATGCTTATCATCACTGCTCCACTAGTCTCATATAATCTCACTTTCTGTCTCCTCACAGCTTCTGAAAATGGACTCTTAATTGTTTTATGCAGTCTTTACACACACATTTTCAGGCAGTTTAGCTGTGTGTGTGTGTGTGTGTGTCTAAGAGGAAATCCATTTGGTCTGGCAGTCTGATTGAAAGATTTTCAGGAACATCCATTAACTCCAGGATCAAAGGCTAACACCTCTTAAACACACACACACACACACACACACACAAATATACATACATACATACATAGGTTTGACTTACTATCCTTGTGAAGACCTTCCACTGACATAATTATTAATACAGCTAATTAATGCTATACTACCCCTAAATCTAACCTTAACCTCAGTAACCAAAAGGAAACCTGTGTGGGGAATGGCTGTTTTTATTTATTTATTTAAAATAATAGCTGCGGGTGTTTTTTTCATTCATATTAAAAACTTTTCATATATTATACGCAATATGAAACTCTCGCTCCACTGTAATGTTGTTTTTCCATAAGTAGGTTAGGTTATAAATGTATAGGAGGTCAAGGTGTCTTATAATGAAATTCGAATGAATTTCTAGCAAGCTGAGAATATGGCCAATAAGCTTTAAGCCGTTCATTTATTTTGTTTTCTATTCTATCTCAGAAGGTTAGTTACATTTTTCTGATGGTAGGTGAACTGGCTATTCTAAATTGTCCCTAAGTGTGAACAAGTGTGTGATGACCTGCGATAGAACAGGGTCCCATTCGTTCTTGGGATTGACTACGGATCCACAATGACCCTCAGTTTTATTTCAGTTGTCTTAAATAGGCCTACTGAGAAACATAATGGCAATGAATGTTGGTCATGGAAACAGTCAGTTTGAGGAGCCTCATATACTCTCTTGAATTGCTTTTTTGCTTGTGAGCCAAACCTATAAAAATAAGCACTGCCAACAATTCTTTACATATTTCCATCGTTGCTGAAACTACTTCAATTGGGCAGTCGGGCAGTCAGGGCCTAATGGATAGAGAGGCGGACTTGCAACCCGAAGGTGAACCTGAAGGTTGTGGGTTCGAGTCTCGGGTCCAGCAGGGATTGTAGGTGGGGGGAGTGAATGACCAGCGCTCTCTCTCACCCTCAATACCACGACTGAGGCGAGACCCTTGAACAAGGCACCGAACCCCCAACTGCTCCCTGGGCGCCGCAGCAAAAAAGGCTGCCCACTGCTCCGTGTGTGTGTGTGTGTGTGTGTGTGTGTGTGTGTGTGTGTGTGTGTGTGTGTGTGTGTGTGTGTGTGTGTGTGTGTGTGTGTGTGCGCGCACTTGAATGGGTTAAATGCAGAGCACAAATTCTGAGTATGGGCCACCATACTTGGCCACAAGTCACTTCACTTCCCCCTCTTTTTAAAGATATAATTTTTAAAATATAATAATATTCACTCAAATCTAAATTCGGCCAAATTTTTTTTTTTTTTGCCCATTTTCTACCCAATTTGGTCAACTGCCAATTCCCACCCACCAACCATCTCTCCTCTAATCATATGACAGCTACAAACTAGGGAAGGTGAAGGCTAACACATGCTCCAAGACACGTGAAGCCAACCAGCTGCGTCTTTTCAAACTGCTGCTTATTCTGGCAGCGTAATACACTCAGAGTAAAGTGCTCTCTGCCCTCTTCCACATACATGAGCCCACAGATGCCCACGATTGGCTAGTGTCACTGTGATTGACGGGAGAGAGAGAGTTTGGCCGATTTTGCTTTCTAGACTAATGGCCATGGATGGCTGTGGTATTCACGATAGGGCAAATGCCTATCATTATAGGATCCCCTATATACCTATTTTAAATTACTCTCAGTCTCTGCAAACTCTCTTGTTGGCTTTGACCACATATGAGGCTGCACACATGAAAAATCCCGCTGTCATTCATCAAAAGCTTTCAGAACAAACATATCAGATAACATGCTGGCAAATGAGGCAAGTTGCAGGTGTATATACACTGAAGGGCAGGCTTTGTTTGGCCAGGACTGTTGTAAGTATCTATAGCAGGGTGTCACATGTAAGGAACATCAAACAAGGATAATCCATAATCAATAACAGTAAAGTGGGCACATGTCAGAACCATTGAATAAACATGGAACAAACAGTAAAGCTCAGAATTGCATGATACAATTGGCAAGACTTCGCAAAGAACAATAACACACCATGGATATAAGAAGGCAAACTGATCACACAGTTAACACAGAACAGGTGACTACAGTCAGCAACAGACCAATGATGGGAGATAGCACCAGAACAGAAACATAATAATAAAAAAAATTACATGTAGAACAAAACATATGAAATGGAAGCAGAACCTGTTGTGCTGGGAACTGCAATGTATGTGGAGAGGGGGGATTCGTGATGGTTTTAGCACAAAACCTGGCTGCCAGGAGGTGGTTGTAAAATGATCTTTCAATAAGATAATGATTCTTAACATATATCTAAATATAATGTATTGGCTATGCTAAATTGCCCGTAGGTGTGTGTGTATGTGTGTGTGTGCGTGCATGGTGCTCTATGGTAGACTGACGTTCCAGCCTTGCTCCCAGTGTTCCTGAGATATTCTCCGGATCCACCACATCCCTGAGGCTGAAGCTCTTACGGAAGATAAACAGATGAATGTATAAATGAAAGAAGCTATCTCATTAGTTCAAACGCAAATTAACACTCAGTGGCACCAGTAATTCTGGACTTGACCGTATATACAGTACATTATACAGGAGCATACAGGAGGGAAGGAAACAGTCACTTCCTGGATATTTATATTCGTTGATTTATTTATTTATTTTGTGTGATTATGATTGGATTTAGATGATGAAAAGGCGAATGAACAAGCGGCAGCATTAGGAAATCATCCGGTTTTCACGTGCTGCTGGAAGAACAGGGTCAGGGTGCAGAGAGACAGAGACAGAGAGAGAGAGAGAGAGAGAGAGAATATATATATATATATATATATATATATATATATATTTGGAATTTTCAAAGACCTTTAGTACAATTATTAAAACATTGTTATATCAATTCTCACTTTGTTAAAAAAAAAAACTAATATGACAAAAATAAAATCAAGGACAATATCTATCTATCTCTATATCTATATTTATATCTGTCTATCTATCTATCTATCTCTCTCTCTCATATATATATATATATATATATATATATATATATATATATATATAAAATCTTAAAAGGTATACAAACTAACTTTTCATAACTAACAGGAAAGCGAGAAATACACAGAGAAAGAGAACAAGAGAGACAGAAAGAGAAAAAACAGAGAGAGAGAGAGAGAGAGAGAGAGAGAGACAGCGCGCGCGCGCGCGCATCCGCCTTCATGAACATACGGTCAGTGCGCAGAAACAGAGGCAGAGAGAAGTAGCGCGCGACAGCGCTCGTGCCCTCGTGCTTGAAGGTGACGGGTAACGGATTGCGAACACAGAGAGAGAGAGAGAGAGAGAGAGAGAGACGCACACACAGACAGAGAAAAATACAGAGAGAGAGAGAGAGAGAGAGTCGCAGCAGCAGTAACGGCTCGGCGCGCGCAGCTTCACGCGACAGCTCTGAAGTCCTCTTGCTGAAGGTGACGCGGATGATTCAGGTTTTTCTCCTCAGGATTTTTGTTTGTTTTTAGAGGCAGCAGCTTCTCAGTGCGTGCGTGCGTGTGTGTGTGTATATGTGTTGTTTTGTTTCCCCTTCCGCAGATGCTCCGCGCCGTCATGCTGCTGGTGTGTGTGTGCGCGGCGGTGATCACCGGAGCAGCCGCCCGCCAGGACAACGGCAATTTCCTGGACGACAAATGGCTGACAGCTCGATGGGACAAATTTCGTGACGTGAGTTGCGCTTTATTTTTTTTTACGACTCTTAACAGCCCCGGGTTTAGGGGGCTATTTGTGTGCTCGCGTGCGTGCGCGCGCGCGCGTGTATATGTGTGTGTGTGTGTGTGTATTCATGCGCGCGTGTGCATTCGTGCGCGAGCGCGTGTATGTGTTTGTGTTTTCTACGTCATGCTGTGAGAAAGCATAATGAGGCTAATTTCACCCTCTAATTCCGTCATGTAGGCTTTAAACCCGCTGAGGTAATTAGTTAACTGGCTAGTTAATGGCATTAACACCTACCACTGAGATTTATTTCCTCTAAATATCCTGTTAGACGATAAGATATTTAGCAGCCATGAACCTAAAGCTGAGGTGACATTAGGCTATGTTGTTTAGATACAGTAACCTAATTAATACACTAATAAGTACGTTTTTGTCCGACTCATGACCTTATAATTTTTCTAATAGTTTACTTTTAACTGAGTTTTGAAGAGTTTCTGAGTTAATATTGTTTTATATAGTACATATAAAGAGAAATATACATAATTCTGTCCTCTCACATGCTAACAAATGGGTGCTTCCACAACTGAGGTGCCATTGGTGCCCCACTGATATTACATTTACAAATATATATATACAAAATATAAGACATTTTAAACACTGGTAAATTCCTTTTACAATAAGATTTCAGACAAATAAATTAAAACATTAATAAAACCTCTAAATCATTAAGAAAACAGTACAGTCCCAGTCCAGTATACCTTCACTGTACCTTCAAATATAATCATTAAAATACTTCAAAAATCTTTTTTTTTTTTAAAGGTGTGAATCCATTTAACATCTCATACTTGAAACATCCTTTTCCATGTGCTATCCATTATAGGTTATGAAAAATGTACATTTTACTTCCACAACATTCGCTCAAACCTGTTACCTGAAAACACTCACCCCTATGAAGTATTTGGAATATTCCACAAGACAGGAAGTTGCATCATCTGAATTTTCCGAAGATCACAGGAAGAAGAAGTGCAGTCTCTCATTTTCTTCATTTTCAATGATATTGTGATATAGACTAACAAGAAATTAGAACAGTGTTATACAATTTATAGCCTCAAAGTAAATTATTAATTTAAAAAAAAAATTTGAGTGAGTTGTTAGAATATCCTTAATGGCCTTACGCAGGCCTTAGCATGGACGCTAGTTAACTACATTTTGTGTATTTGCTATTTCTATGCAAGAAAAAACATTATTTCAACCCTGATACTCATTTAAGAACAACATGCAGCCTGTCAACTAAGAAATCTTATTAAAAAAAAAAAAAGATATTGTTGCCTGAGATGGATTTTTTTCAGCCATTCAGTTATTGAATTTTAAAAATGATTTAAAAAATAAAGATTTACAATTGTTAAATGGCATCACAATCATGGAATCATCCATCTATGGGTTGCATCTTGGAAATGTCTTACACACTTCTGTTTACATACATGACATTTGCAATAATGTTGCCTTCATGACTTATCATATAGTTACACAAAACATTCCTTCAATATGCAGTTACGATTCGGAAACAGTGCAGTCTTCCTGTGCTTATTGAAGAGCTATATTTACCTTGCAAAGTCATAACTGCGAAGTCTTTGTGTTAAAGTGGATTGATAACATTAATTGGTTGGCTAGTGTTTTGCGTGTTTTGTGGTATGTCTGAAACATAAAATGCCATCTTAAGGCTTTAATAATGCTTTTTAAATGCTGCTTTGAGGCTGTATTCAGAAGCATGTCCAAATTTAAAGTTTGTATAAATTGTAAAATATAATGTACAATGTAAATTATAAAACTATCCAAAAGGTCGCTTTCCTTTGCTAAATCTAGGCTTTCCTAGATCATTTTATGATTCGAAAGGCTTTTTAAGCCATATTTTCCCCTGATAAATCCCTGCCTATTTTACAGCCAATATCATTTACATTGGTTTTTGTGGTAATGAGATTTCCCCCCAGGTTCACATTTAATTCTGATGATTCACCTAATTTTATTTTAGAGCTGCAAAGAAAGGTTTCAGTTCTCCCTAGATAGAGAGATAATCTGTTATCGGTTATTTGAAATTCTGCACTAAGGGGTTTTCAACTGCTTTATCCATATTAGACACCGTATTAGATATGGCATATAAAAAGATATTGCCTGCGCAAGCACATTTTAAATCATATATAGTATAGAAAAGAGAGAGGTCCCCTGTGGTATCCCATACATCATAGTTTTAGACTCTGACAAAGTCCTATTTAGGTTATATCACCCTCCTGGGTGTGATTAGTTAAATACGACTGAACCCCCTTTATTGTTATCCCTCAAAAGCCCATGGCCTTAAGCTTAGTTTATAAGAATTTGTGATCTACTGTACAGTATCAAGTGCTTTCTGCAAATCCAACAAAATCATAACGCAAATTTTCCCATCATCCACTTCACTTATAAAATATGTTAAATACAAGGAGCAAGTATCTGTGGAATGGGCTTCTCTAAAACCAGACTATAGTTCATACAGAAGACCCGTCTCTATAATATGTAAGGACAGGGCTGTGATCAAGGCTGCCTTTGTCAAGTCCAAGACAAGTTGAAGACCAGGACTAGCCAAGATCTAGTCAAGACCCAGTCTTAAGGGGGTTGAGACCAAGTCAATATCAAGTACAAATGTACTCACCAGACTCTTATTTTTTCTCTCTCTTGAAATTAGTTAGACAAATAGTGCAGCTTGTGATGTTACTGAGAAACCATAAAGTCATGAAGCCATTGACACTGGAGACTCCTTCTGTAAATACTGAGTAAACACTCACTGGACATTACTGAAAACTGTACCTTAACAACAACTACACATTTTAAAAATCTGTCTGAAACATCCTGAAACTTTGCATAAAGTGCAGAACTTTTACTACATATGTGTTTACATGTTTATATTTAACAGCTTTGCTGTATGAGAATTCTTGAACACAAAGTCATTATAAATACAGCTTCCCAAATAAGAAATAAAATCATCCAGGGAGCACATGAAAAGCAATTAACGGGTGTATAATGCTGTACACTACATTTAATGTTGTGGAACATCTACAAGACAAGTTAGTTCCTGTTATCACCTACAGTATAAACATATAAAGTATAAACAGTCGTTCAGTCTCCAACCACTTTTTTTTCTCTCACTCCAAGTTAGTAAGACAAAAAAAGAAGTCCTGAAGACTTTCCTGTGGTGGAAAACCTACTTACTGTTACAAAGCAGTGACACTGGAGACTCTTTCCATAAATGTTAAATAAACATCTCCTTTCAGAAAACTTCACCATTTCAACAATTACATATATATGGTAAATAACATGTTTTTAACTCTGCAAGAGAGATAAGAATGTAACCTTGAATGGATAAGCACAAAATTACCAAATAAGCATCTGTAAAGGTTTTCAGTCCCCCAGGTGGTAAAGTGGTAGACCACCAAATTTGTAGTATGATGTTTTCATACCCAAGACATTTTCACAAAGAAACAAAACTGTGTATAAATTAGCTGAAAGTCTTGATTCAGTCCCGAACCAGAATATCTGTCTAAAATCAAATTCATTTCAATAATTGGAATACCCTGCTGGGTAGCAAGGGAATTGAGGACACAAGAGTCAGGCTTTGGAGTGTGATGCTGTTGTTGTAATTTATTTTTCTCTTGGTGCATTTCAGTGCTTTAGCAATAAATTATGACACATAAGAATAAAACGAAAGGCACGCACAGCAGTTCAGTTGTTGTTGGTCTGTTCATGGTCGAGGTCAATGACAACTCTGTATCCACTCTCCAAAAAAACCTCACTGTATAACAAACTGTATATAAATGCGCTTCACAGGTGTAACTACTCACTCATTACCTGCTCATTCTCTGCGACTGAAATGGAAAAAAAAAATGTGAAGCTTTAAACAATCTTTGTAGAATAATGGACTGATCTGATTAGTAATATTCACTTGACACAGTTTGGATGACTGATGCGATTTTCATTGGATTGTTTGGTTGTCACCTTCACATGTATCAGTTTTTATAACATACCAGAGCAAAAGATAGACCACCAAATGTCTAGTTTTGAGACTGATTACACTGACTTTGTATAAATTCATAAATTAGTGCTAAGATTGTGTGTAGCGGTCTGAGAAAACCCTTTCAATGGTGAAATTTTGACATTTTATGCTATATATAGTTCTGAAAATGACAGTTTTTCCTTGAACTGAAATGTTTCTCTTTTCCCAATAAAGTTCTAGCATTAAAATCTGATTACCTCCAAAAGTGAAAAAGTTCATTTAAATTAAATTTGATTCCAATTTTTTTGTCAGAATTTGACAGAATTCAGCCCCTGTGACATCCAAAGGGTTTTCACAGAATGCCACACAAATTTATAGTAAATAATAGGTTACATTTTAGTACGAGGATATTAGGTACTCGTCTATACTGATACCGAAACTGATAGACATGAGTAGCCTGCTTAGTGTTAAGCAGCCAGGGGCTTCATGGAACATTTGGTTTAGCTTTTTTTGTGTTGCATTGCTCCGGAGTTGTGCTAGCGATGAACTCCTTGTGCTGTTTTATTTCTAAGAATTATGGATGTTATTTAAAGAGTACGATCAATATAAAGCGCAAAGTCGGCCGACCTGAGCATGCAGAGCAGTATCAGCGAGCATTGTCATTAAAATGCTGTGAATTCTGAACAGAGTGTAAACCCTGGCGAGTATGTGTGTCTCAGTGCTTGCAGAAGTGAAGTGCTCAAACGTACGACATTTTCTCTAGCTGCTCACTTCATTGCTCCGCCCTCTTTGCGCTTATTTTTAACATTCCTACCAGTATGTCATGCAACCATGCACAGTTTTCCCTTTTCTACCTACTCCTCTTTTAACTTTGTACACCTGTGTTTTCTTGGTTGTTGTCAGGATGAATTCTAGCATGAATTCTTTTTTCATATATACTAGTATTTAGGTTTCAGCCATTATCTCTGACCCGGAAAATAAATAAGGAAGTATAAACTTTTGAAAATTAGATTATCAGAAATGAGCATTATAAAGGACAAATGCATCCATTTATATGTTTTTTTTTTTTTTTTTTTTTTGACAAAACTTGTTCCGGTAACTGGATATTCCACATCGACTGCTTACAGTCAGATGACTTTTAATGGCAGTGAACCTAGTGCCTGATGATATCTCCTGTTCCAGAGGACTTTCATTTCCGTTTCTGGGTGTGTGTGTGCATGTGTGTTTGTGGTAATGAGGTGTATATACGGTTTGCAGTTTGGACTATCAGATAGGCGGTGTGCTATGGTATTTCCAGGAAAAGCCAAATCACCCAATGCTGTCTGTGCTGGAAGTGGGCCAAGAAAGCTCTCTATCTTTCTCTCTCTCTGTCCCTTGTTCCTCCTTTCTCCCTTTCTCTGTATCTGTTCACGTATTCAGCAACATTGCCAGAACTTTCTAAGAGCAAACGACCTTTAACATATGTTCCAATACATTCTTTGATTAATCAATATCTTCTCCTATATCTTTCTCTCTCTCTAGCTCTCTCTCTTAAAGATCTTAAAGATCACATTAAAGATTAGCTGAGCCTCTCCATGTGACCTTTCAAGGCCAGTCAGTGACGAGATGAAGCTGTATGCGGATTATCATCTCACTAAACATGACATTAATGAGATGCTCGATTTTAAACGAGGCAAAACTGCCTGAATTAATGCAGGCTTTAAACAGCCTGTTCGCTTAAAAACTCATTTAAATGACATTTAGAGATTTAACGGCATTTGAGTTTGACATTAAAAGGATAAATACAGGGTGGCATACAATCAGCTCCATAATTATTGGCACCCTTGGTAAAGATGCAGGTAGAACGGGGGTATAAAAATTCACTGAAATTTCACTGAAAATTGGAGAGAAATCTAAAGAAAAAAATTGATTTTTTTTAAATAGAACATGTCATAATTATTGGCACCCTTTAGTAGTTTTGCAAGTATAACAGCACTGTCTTCTCTTGTACTGCTTCATGTGATTGTCGAATACAGAATCTCAATACAGAATGTTTCCAGATTCTCCAGGGTCCTAAATCCTGTCTTGTGGATTCTGCCCTTCATCCCACCTCACAAGTTTTCTATAGAGGTTAGGTCATAGGACTGGATTGGCCATGTCAAACATTTGATTCTGTTGTAATTGGGTGGATTTAGATGGATGTTTTGGATCATTGTCCTGCTGGAAGATCCACCCAGTTGTAACGTTTTGGCAGAGGCAGCCAGATTTTCATTTAAAATCTCCCGGCACTTCATGGAGTCCATGATTCGATGTGTCCTAATAAGAGTCCTAGAGTCTTTGGAGGAAAACCAGCCACACAGCATCACAGATCCTCCACCATACTCCACACCAGTTGGGATTCGGTTCTTTGCTTCTTTTTATGCCAAACCCAAGCTTTATTTTTGTATAAAGTAGCATCTAGTGAACTCCAGGCACCTATTTTTGTGGTTAGAGGAATGAAAAGGCTTTTTTTCTGGCATCCCCTCCAAGTAGTTTATTTGCATTGAGGTGACGTCCAGTGATACACAGATTTGAAGACGTGGTGACGCCCATCATTTGCAAATTTCCAACCATGGTCCTTGGAGATACGTTTGCCTCTCTAACTTCCTCCTCACTGTGTGTGCGCCAGGGCAAAACACACTTACTTCTTCTTCCAGACAGATTCATTAAAGGTTGTTTTAAACTTAATCTTAATTATTGCCTTAACAGTGGATATGGGCTTTTTCACATACTGAATGTAGCTATTTTTATATCCATTGCCTGATTTATGAAAGTCAACACACTTTTGTCTTATTTCAATTGTATATTCTCTAATCTTCACCAAATAGATGTATGACTAAGGGAATTTGGCCTGTGTGTCACATCGTACTTGTACCCCAGAGAAATAGAAAGTCATGGATGACCGCTTAGTAGTGAACTTAAAATGACTGCTAAGTGGTGCAACAGAAAACTGTTTGCCCTTTCTTTGGGAGATTGCAAGTTTGAATCCCGACAATGCCACACTTATCTCCTATATGTGTGTAACATCTATACAAAGCCTACAACGTGTGTGGTGAATTCCTGTATGTGTATTATGTCATAACCCTATCCGCTTTAAGCTTAAACCCATATACAGCGAAATCTTCCCCAAGGTCAAAAATGAATAAGTGTATTAAGTGTGCATGAAATATCAGAAGTGATGCATGTTTTTTCGTATGAGCCTGTGTGTGTGTGTGCGCGTGTGTGTGTGTGCGTATACTTTGATCTTTATGTGGTCCCCCTATGTGATGCACTCGGCAGAAGCTGCATGTCTTATTTCCCCCTTAAAAAAAAACAAACTCTGAGATGAGGAAGTAACTGGAGTAATTGAAAGTCATTTGACTTGCTCATGTGTGCTGTGACATTGCTAATATTTTCATGTTGTGTGTGCAGGTATGTAGAAACAGGAAGTAAGTAGTATTAGATGTTGAGTATAGCACTCACTCACTTCCTCAAGCTGTTTCTCTCTGTCTTTCTTTATCCGTATTTTTTTCTGTTGGTCTGTATCTCTGCTTTTGTGTGTACGCCATTATTTCTGTCTTAATGGAATGCAGGCTGGCAGCCTAATAGATAGATAACGAGAGAGAGAGAGAGAGAGAGAGAGAGAGAGACAGAGAGAGAGAGAAATGGATTTATACTGAGACAGCTTTATTGCCAGACCGACAAACAAACCCGGGGGTCGGGGGATTGGGTGGACAAACAGGGACAGACAGTTACTGACAAAGATGGGGTGAACAGAGGGACAGTTAGAATTTGAGAGAGAGACAGAGAGAAAGACAGCGATTGAAAGAGACAGAGAAACAGAAAGACAGGTTAGAGGGGGGAGAAAGGTTAGAGAAACAGACATAGAGAAAAACAGACAGCTATACAGGAACAGATTAGAGAGCAACAGAGGGAGAGACAGGGAGAGTCAGAAGGTGAGAGACACAGGGGAAAAAAGAGGGAAAGCAGTGAGAGACAGAGAGAAAGAGAGATGACATTTACAGAGAGAATAGGCAGAGGGAAAGAGACCTACAGAGAAAGACAGAGGATGAGAGAATAGAGGGTGAAAGACAACCAGAAAGACAGAGGGTGATAGGCAGGCATAGAGAATGACAGAGTGAGAGAAAGACAAAGTGCAACAGACAGACAGAAGGGTGAAAGAGAAAGAGAGTGAGAAAGGCAGAGAGAGAACAGAGGCTGAGGGAGGCAGACAGAAAAAAAAGGGTGAGAGACAGACAGGAAGACAGAGGTTAAGGGACACAGAGATAGACAAAAAGAGGGTGAGAGTCAGCCAGAGAGAAAGACAGGGTGAGAGAGGCAGACGGGGAGAAAGGCTGAAAGACAGACAGCGCGTGAGGGAGACATGCAGAGATAAAGAGAGAGTGAGAGAGACTTGCAGAAAGAAAGACAGAGGGTGAGAGAGGCAGACAGAAAGTGAGACATAGAGAAAGATAGAGGGTTAGACAGATGGACAGAGAGAAAGACAGGGGATTAGACAGCCAGAGAGGAAGATAGAGAGTAAGAGAGATAGACAGAGAGAAAGACAGGGGATTAGACAGGCAGAGAGGAAGATAGAGAGGATGATGAGAAAGAGACAGACAGAGAGAGACACTGATTCACATTCAGACACACTTAGGAGTGTAAATTCTCTGTTCCTGTGTCTACGCTTTTAACATGTGCTGTGCATATGTTAAAAAAATGTGCGTTGTGCGAATTGCCAAGCATCTTCGCTCTCTCTCTCACATCATCTCACAAACAGTTTATAGAATGAATTGATGCTTGTCATTCTCTCTGCGTGTCTTTTATTTAGTGCACCACTTCTAAAAAGTTCTTCAAAGAAAGGATCAATCATGTCTGTTTGGAATGTGTTATTAAAGTGCTCATAAAACGCATAATGCAATGATAATTTACAGTGCTGAGACTGAAATAATCCTCAGGGGTGTGTGTGTGTGTGTGTGTCTGTGTGTGTGTGTCTGTGTGTGTGTGTGTCTGTGTGTGTGTGTGTATGTTCTGTTCCATTAGGATAAAGTGTCCTGTCTGCAAGGCAGGTTAAACAAATCAACCCATCCTTTCACTTCTCTCTCTCTCTCTCTCTCTCTCTCTCTCTCTCTCATGTAATGAGTGCACTTCAACACTTCAAGGTTATTGCTCGGTGTTATTTCCAGTCAGATGTAGCAACATTGAAGCAGTGTTGCCATATTTAGAGACTCTCTTTGTAGTTTTTTGCTTCCCATTGCATTCTTAACTCACACAGAGCTTGATAATTCAATAAAACTGAATCCTTTTTCAAAAATAAAACGCAGAGACTATGGGCCATATTCACACTTTTCAACTTAAGTCAGAAAGTTATGCTTAAGTAGATTTTCTGGGCTTCCCTTTCGAATTGTGCAAGTCGCCTGCATGTCGTTCAGGCCTACACGGTTGCTAGGCTTTTCTTAAGTAGAAGTGTCTGAGACAAGGGTTTTCAATAACATCTAGAACACCGCCTTTCATAAAAGTAAAAAATTTGGGCTAGAAAATGTGGACTGAAGAAGGAAATCACCTTTTTCCTATGCTGTTAAAGCAGCTTTGAGAATAGCACTTGATCCAGCACATCCTATTATTCTACATTTTATTTTCTATTTGGTGTGCTGGCAGTTATTCATGCACACAATGTAATGAAGCTATTAGTTAGTAAATTGTGGTCATGAAACCGTGAAGTTTGCACAGGATGTATGATTTCATCACCTTCCTAATATCCTAATTTCACTAGTTTGATTTGTCTTTTTCATAGTCCGATAACTTACTCAATACGTTTTACTGTTTTATGCCATTAAGAAAACTTAACACTTGGGTAATTTATTATATTTAACGTATAAGCTACACTGAAAAAAAAGGAATATGTGGTTGGCCAAATTTAAATGAACATATTACGTGTAGTTTATACAATACTATGAAGTTTCTCATCAAATCATGATTTCATTGCTTACGCTAAATTTAATTTCAACAAGTTTCTAATTACCATTGAATTATGCAGAGTGAGTGATCAATTCACGTAATATTAATTAATCCACTTATGTTATATAAAATCTCGTAAGGATGCAATAACTATAGTGTTAAATGAACCTGATTAATACATACGGGGAAGTGGTAATGTCGCTGTCTCATAACGCCAATGACCAGGGTTCGAACCTGAGCTCTGGTGCGAGCGCGCTGTTAGATTTGAGTCAGGGAATTGTAACTCAATTCATTTACATGAAACCGATGTATATATTTGAATTAAGTACGTTCAACGAGCGTTTCCTTTGCGGTGTAGGGCGTACTTGTTAATATAATTATTAACATTAAATATTCATTTCAAACAAACTAGCCCATGTTTTTGGCCTTACTTTCATATTAACACACTTAAAGCAAAGGTGATTTGTGAAGTGTTTCCCATCTTTGCACTCGGCAAATTGATTGCCACCATCAACCTTACCTCTTGCATCTTGTTCAGAGGGCAAAATTGGGTAATATCTTGTTGTTTTTTTTACTAATTTAATTTAAGTCTTACTGTCTGAAAATTGAAGTGCTGCACAGAAATGACTACTTACTTAAATGGAAAGGAATTTTATGAAGGAATACACTTTAAATCAAAGTGTTTATTTAATATATATATATGTATATATACACACACACACACACACATTCACACTTTATGTATATGCCTGGAATACTTGAATATAGCCTCTTTATAATATGATATAATATAATAAGTTAATAAGTTAAAGAACTACATTTAGTATAATAAAACTAGGTTTATTCATTTATTATTAATCACGTTTATTAGATCATTAATTGCCCCTCACTGCCCTAGTTTGTAATATAACCTACTATAACTTGAATAAATGGTGAAATCATTTGTGATGCCCAGATTTGTGAGTCACTGTCTGACACGACACCTCTTGAATAGTCCTTAAAAACAAGACATTTTTGCTTAGAAGTTGCTGAAATTGTCAACACTTAATAGATATGTTTGCCCGTACCCACATGAGAACAGAACAAACAATAGTGGTAAAATACAGGAAGACAGATTACCATTGGCAAGTCCAAAGGCAGTGAGCAGGAAATCAACCCAAAGGTGTGGCACGCAACACAAACATAGTCGTCGCAGAGACATAAAACACAGCAATACATGTAAAGTCAGGTCCATAAATATTTGGACATGCAAACTAATAATTTCAGCTGTCTAGTTGAAATGAAATAATGAGTATGAGCTCAAAGTGCCAAGTGAGTATCAGGTGAATGGTGTGGGAGCTCCAGCACTTAAAAAGGAGCGACCAAAAGTAATTGGACAAACTAAATTAAATTGTTATATTTAATG
Organism: Pangasianodon hypophthalmus; assembly: GCF_027358585.1. Classification (NCBI taxonomy): domain Eukaryota; kingdom Metazoa; phylum Chordata; class Actinopteri; order Siluriformes; family Pangasiidae; genus Pangasianodon; species Pangasianodon hypophthalmus. The sequence continues at coordinate 12,805,461 of NC_069737.1, read as the reverse complement.
CTTGGTTGCAAATCCTTTGCTGGAACCCACAGACATCAGCAGACACCGAGATTCTTCCCTGGTGACGCTCTGCCAGGCTGTTCCTGCAGCCGTCTTCAGTTCCTGCCTGTTCTTAGTTTCTTTTTTTTTTTTTCCTTCAGCAAATGAAATGCATGCTCAATTAGATTCTAGTCAGGTGATAGACTTGGCAATTGCAGAACATTCCACTTCTTTGCTTTTACACAGCATAGCAAACATTAAATTAACATCAGCTCAATAGCACAGGAAGTAGAATCACCTAAAAAAAAAAAATTCGTAAACGTAATAGTGAATATTAAAAAAACTCGCAACCAACTTACAAAAAAGCACAATAGTTTAATTTTAAAAAAGTTAAACTAAATCAATTTAAAGACATAAAGAGCACAGAACGCCCAATACTGTCCAGAAATGATGCATGTGCAGGATTTATCGTTCCTGAAATTGATTCCACTGCAAAGATGCTTTGAGGCAAAATGCTTTCTTACTAAAATCAATGCCGTTCCGTTTCAAGGAAAACATTAATACAGGATCGCATCGCTCATATCGCTTATTGGTCGTGAAACATTTGTAATAAGTCTCAATAAATAAATTACGGGAAGTACTGCTGCCTCAGCATAAAGATATCAGATTCAGCCTGAAACAAACATCACGGTAATGTGTATGGAGTGCGTTATAAATAATAAAACACAGAACACAGTGATGCTGAATTGAAAATCTCCACAATCCAGTATAGATTGATTAAGGATGATGGAGTAGTTACAGGACTCGAGACTAACTTTTTTATTCAGAACTGTCCAAAAAAGTGTCCAGAAACTTTGTGTCAGCCATTTTGAAGTGAAAATTGGTCACGAATATTCCTTTTTTTTTTTTTTTTTTTTTTTTAATACACTTTGTGACCTTGGTATTATATACAGATTTATACCACAGTGATGTGAAATTCTTGATTCTGATTGGTCAGAAGGTGTTAAATGTCTATAACAGCAACTCTGCATGAGAACTTAAATGTTTAATGTAACTATAAACTTGATAAATGTTTATATTGTATAAAAAGTATGACATGCCACTGTTTAGAAAGTAAAATTTACTGGTGTAAGAGGAATAAAACGTGACAGGACGTGCTGTTAGAACAGGCCTGACTTCAGTTTTTCAGCATTTCTGAACTTGTTAGTGGATAATTAATAAAAAAATTAAAAAATAAACAGCGATGCTAGCGATTGCAGCTACTTCCTGACTCACAACCAGCTTCTGGTAATTTGTCGATGTAATGACGTTACTTGTACACGATATGCATTATGTATGTCTGGCCACGCCCCCTTCTTTTTCCTGATTGCTGATACTATCGTCAGTCAGGGATAGTTAAGGTGTGCGATTGGGTAATGGCATATTACACACAATCTCATAAGCCTATCCTCTACTTTATTGACAGCTGTCAGACTGCAGGTGTTTAGCAGTCTTTATCAGTCTCTAAAACATTATGACGGACAAGAAGAAGTAAAAAATACGTCTGTTTTACGCTGCCAAACGGCCAGCTGACTAATCTTGCTATTCTATTTCTGTGTCTCTCTCACTCAGTGTATGTGTGCGTTTCTCTCAGCATGTGGAATGGCATATGGAGCGATCAGGAATGAGAGAAATATCACTCTTAGGGCTTGCAATGACAGGACTCAAAAGTGTCAGAATCAATTAAATATGTTCTCAAGTGTAAGCTAATTAACAGGCGTGATCGGAGATGCAGCTTGTGTGGAAGTGTGTATATCAGTTACTGATGTACTGCGTGTGTATCCCACTAACGTTCGTCTTTATTTGTCTCTCTCTAACGCTTCCTATACTAACAGGAAGTAGAGGTTCGTATAAAATGTGCTTTGCTTTGTAAGATGAAATATGTAAGATGCAAGGAATGAATACTGAACACCACCATTACAGTGCATTACTTATTTCACCTAATATTGTTGTGTGTTTCAGGAGCCCGGATCATGGAACCCTGGGAAGCCGCTTGATCAAGGTGCATGAGACAAACTCGATGTCTAAAATGCTATATTTCTAAAAAGAGATTATCATGGCTACACAAAAGCATCATTTAAGTAAGGCAAATTTGTCAAAGCCCAGGCTTACTGTTAGTATGATTTATAATATTTTAACAGCTCAAGCATACTTTCAAGCAAGTATTATCTCCAAGTGGCTTTTAACCAATCAGATTTTGCGCTGGATTTAAGCTGCACCCATTAGAGCTTCGCTGTTTAATCAAATGTCATTTATATACAGTATATTAGGGGACTAGTCACCTTTTCCACGTAAAAACTGATTCATGACATCACTTTATTTATTTATTTATTTATTTTTAAGCAAAGAACACCTCAAACTGCGTTTCACTTATCACCTATACACAGGCTACAAATTACATTTCCAGATGCAGTGCTTTTTTTTTAATGAATTTAGTATCTTAGTAATAATAAATAATTTAATAAATTTGTAACAGTGTGCAAACTAATAAATCTGCATATCCTATTACAAAATTTAAGAACAAAGCAGTTCTTAAAATGCATTCCTTTGGGTGAACTGGCAGCTTTTGAAATTGCTGAACCGAGAGCGCGCAGCATGGAAGCTCATGTCCATCGACAGAGCTATCCTCCTAATAGCGTCTTGGCTGTTTTGCCACCATGTTCAAGTCAGAAAATTTTAGTTTAGTTTAGCATTTCTCATTTGCTGCTCTAAACTAGCTGATTGCATAGTGACGTGCCAAACCCTAGTGGATAGTCACCCATCTACACACCTGGTGAAGCCTAGTGACTGTGTTGGTCAACTACTAATTAGTGTTGTTTAGTTTGAACAATGATTGTGTGATATCACTTTATTCCTGTGTCCCCTGAAATCAAGCATCAATCTAAGGTTATTAGATTGAAGAGGAATCACACTCATGAATGCAATATCATAGATACACACACTCACACACACACACACACACACACACACACAGAGGCACTAAAACAATGAAATTAAAAGGTGGTGAGGAGATTAGGTTTGAATAAGCTGCTGAAGCCAGTGCTGGATTTTGCTAAGACTCTTAACTGCGAGGTCAGAGACCATTCAAAGTGTGTGCGAGTGTGTGTATGTGTCTGTGTGTGTTAGCCTCATATCATTTTAAAGAAATGTTGTCTCTTCTCACAATATGTTCACGAACACATGAGAAATACAGGTTTCATTTCAAACACACACTTATTTCACCATTAAATGAACAGTCTGTTCAACAGTTGTTAATTTGAAAAGTGTGTGAATCAAATTATCTTTGATGTTATCACTTTTCCTTCTTTTGTGTGTGTGTGTGTTAGCTCTGGATCCTGCCAAAGATCCCTGCTTAAAGGTTAAATGTGGTCGACACAAGCAGTGTGTGGCTGAAGACTACAAAACGCCGACCTGCGTTAGCCAGACGAGGTAATTATCATCGGTTCCACACTTAAACCCAAGCTATAGGTCACAGTGGATTGGAACCAGAATTAGCTCTCGGTTTACAAACAGAGAACACACCAAATGTCCCTATCATATGGCTCACTGTTATTCCCAGTGCTTTGTTTTCACAGTTTCTAAAAGTAGAACTCTCAGTCACAGTTATACGGTGGGACATGCTTCATATAGAGTGAAAATATTGGTTCTCTTACTAAATATTACTACATTTATTGTATTAAACATGGGTTAAGTCATGTTCTTTGTCTAATCCTGAGCTTTATCAAATGAACGCAGATCTACAGCGCTGTGCAAAAGTCTTAGACACCCTATTTTTTTAAGTACAAACTTTGCTATAGATTTTTATTTTATGACTTCTACATTATTGATTCAGTACAAAAACATTTTAGATTCCAAGCATTAGTTTTCCAGCACAAAATTAAATGTTACAGAAAAATGTTTGTATGTCAGTAAAGAAAGCAGCGTATTACACTCTTCAGACAAAAAAAACATAATGAAGGCTGCTGGGTTTCGCTGCAGAAATAAGAAGCAAATCGACAGTCAAAGTCTCCAGAAGAACTGTGGCTGCTTCTGCAAGATGCTCAGTAACACTTACAGCTCATTTCCTTATAAAACTGCACACACTGTACCTGAGACTACTATTTTTTTTTTCAACGCGAAGGATCATCGCACCAAATATTGACTTGGTTTCATTTATTACTGTTTACTGCTCTTTATAGTATTTTTTTTGAAATGCAGAAATCTAATTTCATTATTTTTGAAGGCATCTTTGCTCTACAGCATTTCTTTGCATGTGCCTAAGACTTTTGCACAGAACTGTATGTATCTATGTTTCATTATAAATTTCCCCAAGAATGTATAAGATTAAATCCTCAATAACAATCTTGGACTCCAAAAGCAAGACATTGCACTTTTCAGCATCTTTGGGCTCGGTCATAACACACCAACGTCGAACAACTAGCACCAACCAAGACTGAATTCATTAGCACGTCTCATTGCTTTAAGTCTTTAGTGAAAATTGACTTGCAGGCACTTTGCAGGAATGGAAATAGTTCTCCATAGCAGGAGGTAGCAGTAGTGTATTTGCGTATTACTCTACTAAATGCTATATCAAGTGTATGGACAAAGCCAAAACAAACTAGCCTAGCTACCATTTCCAAGGTCTGCTCGCAGTTTAAACAATCTCCTAGTCTGTATTTTGTTGAAAAAAAAAATAGCTAGCTACAGCAGAAATGTTGTTTGCTTGTTATGCTCGCTTTCATTTCTCTTCTCCTGGACTGTTTTTGCTCAGCTGAGCAGTCAATCGGAGAGCTCCGTCTCTTGCCAGGCTCCGATGCCAATTAAACATGTTCATTTGGAGCTGACAGGGACGGACTAGTGGGAATCAGGACTGCCAGGTCTGTGAGACAAAAACAGCCCGGTGTCTGTTTGAGATGTTCCCAAAAACAAACCCAGTGGATCAATACAAGCAGTCCAATTCCAAAACGTCAAAATCTGACCCCACCAAAACCTGAGAGTCTCAAATCAGGACTTTTTGACTATCATTACCAAAGATATTGTAATATTTATTGGTAAATTTCTACATGTCTAAATGAAGCAGTTTTTCCTAACAAGGTCCTACAATGGCCTCATATTATAACTTTTCATAAATGAAGAGTAACTGAGAAGGATTAAAACAATACACTGATGCAGATGCACTTGTGTACAGAAAAGCTACCATCTTCATTCACTGGCGTTACTTTAATTCTACTGATCCACCATTTTACCTGGTAATATTCACTACATTTCAATCGTAACATAGCATCGATACTTCAGCTTAACGGTTTCACACACAAAACTGTGAATCTATTATATAACAAAAATGTCCAACCTTCGTACTGCATGTCAAAAGCAGACCTGGCCACAACTTACCAGAGGTGCAGGACACGCTAAAAAAACACATAGGCAATGGCTTAAAAAAATCAACTGGCAGGGTGTGTATTGGATAACAGTGACAGTGGCTTGGGAAATGCATCACATGGTGAATTTTTGACATTTTCTACTATGTCTAGTTCTAAAAAAAAAAGACAGACTTTCCTGATTTAAAATATGCACAAGTTCAAGTAAAGCTCTAGCAATTTAAAATCTGGAAAAGGAGAACATTGCATCCAACCGTAATGGAGTAACAGGAGCATCGAGGACATTTTGACAGCTGGTATCCAAAAACTTGATCAAAACGTGACATTCACTGGGTGAGAAAAACACACTTAGCTAGCAAGGTTTTAGACCTTTTTAGTCACACTGACTGTTTTTAATTGCTGAGTTTGTTAAACTGGCTCTTTTTCAGACAGAAAACCAAAGCAAGGTTAGCGTAAATAAAAACATTTCCATGTAGTTTTGGTGAAATATATTTATAATTGCTTAAAGTTGACGTCTCAGAGGAATAAAATGACCTGATTTTGGTCATTTTTGTTTGTCAAACGTGTATGTTTTTCTTTTTTTAAATTTATTTGAAAGAAATTTGTAAACTATATAGATTTTCTCCCACTTCATGAAAAATAAGTTCATTCAGTTCCAGGTTGTAACACTACAAAATGTGGAAATGTTCAAGGACAGTGAGCTCAGATCTCTGTGCATAAATTTACAGTTCAAGTTAAGGTGCAGTATAAAGCACAAAAAAAAAAACCCTGCTTATTGCTCATCCTGAAAAATAGGCCAATGGAGGATGAGACGTTATACTCCCGAGGTCTGATTAACACCAGAACCATTTTGCCGGTTTTAACATGCTGTAAAAGCGCATTAAGGCTGGGACATTTGCGTTTGAACATTACAGGTTGAATACGTTTGGCGAAGTGGAACCCTGTGTACAGCAGAAGACTGTAGCACCTCTGATTAGCATACATTATCTTTAAGAGAACACGATGAGAGAGAAAAGATGGGCCTCATTTGACGATGTGTGATTATGTGCTCTGGAAGACAATAAGAGCAGCGCTACATCTTCTGCGGACAAAAGAGCATGTTATTTCTAAAAGAAAAATACAGTAATCTCCAAACAAGTGGGCTCTGACATGAACAAAACAGCCTTAAATGTAATAAAGGCTTCGGCGTTTTAAGGTGTCGTTCAAGTTTTGAATCACAGTAGAGGCGTGTCCCCATTGTGGTGCTGAAGATTCAGTTCGCCAGGATTAGATGATTTTTCCCAAGGACACTACGACAGCATGAAGTTAAATGCGCTAAACCTTCTGGGTAAGCCATGTTCCAATTCCAGGAGACTCAATGCACCGAACTAGTGCTGAAATCTCGTTTACAGATTTATGAGAGAGTCACAAAGTCACCCTGAGGCAATCGAGAGAGAAAAAAAAATCAAGAATTTAGAGATCAAGCGCTACTAAATTAGGAACCATAATTTGTAAATGATTTTATAGGTTGTGACTTGGTCGAATGTATGTGGTGGCCTGAGAAAACCCTTCAGAAGGTGAAATTTTGATATTTTATATTGCGCTATATACACACACACACACACACACACACACACAGAAATATGTTTCTTATTTGCGGGTATCTCAATCACAAGCAGCATTTTAAAGTCTGATTACTTTTTTTTAAATTACAGTTCGATTCAGGTAGCATTATAGATAAGCTGATTTTGTGATACAAAATAAGTTCCACAGATTTGAACCAACAATATGCAGATTGTTAGAGGAGGGTGTAGAATCCAGCAACTTTTAGCCACAGAACCTGCATGGTCAGCTAGCTATCTTGCTAACTCTGTTAATGTTGCTATATGTATACTGTGACAGATTTGGCTAGTGTTAATAAATTGCAAAGAATATGTCAGCATAAATCCTGACTAAGACCTATGACAAATGCGGGCTCGTTTACTAGCTGTAAACTAGCTAGTTAGCTAGCTATTTGGATGATAAAGTGTTTAATAATGTATTTTTATAGATCTTGGCATTCTGTGACTTTTTGCATTTCCGGTATTATAATGTTCACTCTGAAGCAACAATTTGAGTTATGGAGCACTAATATTTTGACATTTCAGCTAGCAAAACTCTAAAGTACTGCAATTTCCATTTACAGCTCAACAAGGATTACTTTTAAGGTTACTTCATATGTAAGTTATCAAAACTGAGACAGGTAGAATATGGCTTTTTTGGTGGAACTTTGCCAAGCACATTATTCTGTAAGCTCACATATAGTTTAGGTTCTTTTATGCAGTTTCCCATAATCAATCCCTCAATCTCAGTAAATGCAGAGTAAATGAGATCTTATACTATAGCTCAGAGATAAAATGAATAGCATATACGTATGTTTTGAAGTTGGCTCAGTTTTCTTTTTCTGAATGTATTCTGAAAGATACAAGAACATTTCACTTTCATCTTCAACATGAAGAATTAGCAGTATTTTAAACCAGTTACCAATATAGCATAGTAACTTACAGGAGATGTGTGAGATTCCAAGACAGAATCCAAAACTAGTCAAAACAAGGGCAATGGTCAAACACAGAAATTCCCATATAGACAAAACAAAGGGCAAATCCAAAGAATAGTCAAACAACAAGGCAAGGGTTTAGCAGACATGGGAATAACAGAATACAAGGCTCAAAAATTACATGAAGTTGGCAAGACTTCGCACTGACAGTGTTTCAGCTGGCTTTATATAGTCTGTAAATAATGTAATGCTAATGTTATCTGACATTAGATACAATATTAGCTGAAGACTTTCTAATATGAAGACCAGCAAGTACAGTAACCAGAGCATTTACAAGCATATGTAAAGCATATACAGCAAATGTTGCTATCCTCTTCGGGTCTGACTAGTGTGTAAATAGAATGTGAATATTCATTGGACATGGCTGCCTGTTTTGCATATTCATTTTGGATGATGTTTGGCCAGCTGATGGAACACCACAAAAGAATTAAATGATAAAGTTTATATGCTTAACTTACTTTCAAATATAGATATTCCGGATTGAACATAATGCTAGCATTGCCATTAAAACAGTAAAGAGTAGATACAGATATGTAGATATATTTCCATGCCATTTTAGATGCATTAAAAACATGCTACCCAATGTAATTCTTAAAATAGATTATTTTCACTTGTTTAGATTTATATATTTACAGGTACTTACACATACACCAAGTTCATGCAAAGAGGCTAGTGTTTACTGAGGTGAAAATGAGGGAACACTGTCCTTGTTTGCTCCTAAACACTTGTCAACAGCAATTGTGGCCGCACAAACAGCAACAGGAAGTGTGCCGAGTATGAGCGCACAACATGGCAATAACAAGAGGCTGCTAATGATCTGATGAAAGAAGGGAATGGGGGAGGAACGAGAGAGGGTGAAATGAAAAAGAAGCTGGACTCTTTTTCTGTTATCTCTTCCACTTTGCTTCACACGCTCTTTTGCTGTAGAGTGACACATCTTGACGCAAAAAAAAAAAAAAGAGGTTGGAATTAAAATGTTCCATGAGACAGCCATTTCAGCTTCTATTTAAAATCATTCAAGCAGAAATAACCTCCGACATATTAGTGGTCACTTGCAGCGCAAGGGAATGCATTTCATTTCAGATTTCGAATGATCTGTTTACATGAATCCTAATCTCTGTTTACATGCACATTACGATGTCATCCAAAGCAAATATATCCACATTTAAGTTTGTATTCAAAGTATGTCATGTCAGTATTTAAGTGGGGAAATATATTCATGGTGTTTATTAAGGGTAATCCAAGAATCATGGTCATAGGTCAAATAACAGGCAGACAGCATCAAGCGAGTAATATCCATACTACAAAACATGGAGAAAAAGAAGAGGGTCAAAACTGGACATAGAGAAACTAGGAATACAAGAAAACCAAGGCTCATTAATGCACATTAACGTTGGCAAGACTTCGCAATGAGACTAAACAGAACAGGCTATAAAATGACTAATTAAGGACTGAAAACAACAGAACAGGTGGATACAATCAGTAAACATACCAATGACAGGACAGGGTGGAGACAAAACAAAATCAAAACAAAGCAGATGGTCAATATAAACAAAACGAGAGAGCAGTATGACAACAACTTAAAAATAATACTTGATCCAGCACTTATTTTCCGATTTTTTTTTTTTTTGATATCATGCTCTGACAGTAAATTGTGTACACAACATAATGAACATTAAGGTTATAAAGTCATAATGAGTGCTCTGGATGTAGGCTGTTTTATCACGTCTTTAATTCACTATTTTGTGTTGTCAACTTAAACATGCCCATGCTTTAAATGATAAGCTGACCAAGCACTCATCCACTACACTTACAGCTCACTTTGAATAAGTTAATGTATAACTTGGGTCCATTCCTCGAGACTGAATTATTCACAATATTCAGTATAGTTTTTCTTTCTTTATAGATAGCTTTCTCTCATTCGCTCTTCTTCTTTTTCTCTTCTCCCTGTCTTTTAGCTTAAAGAGCATGAGTTTCAAACCTGTGCTGCAGAAGTGTAAGAGATGTCCGCTGGCACATCCTGCACCAGTCTGTGCAACAGACAGACACACTTATTCTACCAAGGTAGCACACACACACACACACACACACACACACACACACACACACACACACACACACACACACACCCCTCCGTCTGATATCAATTTCTGTGTGCATGTGTGTTTGTCTGTAATTTTCCAAAATATTTTCCAATATATAATCTAAAGATTAACTTATTACACACAGCGTAGTATACTGTTCCTCTCTCTCTTTCTCTCTGTGTGTGTGTGTGTGTGTGTGTGTGTGGTAGTGTCAAATGGAGTATCAGGCATGTATCTCTGGAACACAGATTGCAGTGAAGTGTCCAGGACAGTGTCCATGTGCGTCAGAAATAAACAGATCTGTGGAGAAGAAAGGTATACATACACACACACAGACACACAGACACACAGACACACACACACACACAGTTCCTCAAAAAGTAACTATTTTATAATGCTCTATTTCATGCACTCCTACAATCTCTCTCTCTCTCTCTCTCTCTCACACACACACACACACACACACACACCATCTTTGTACACTACATGATTAATTTAAGGCTTACCATCCAGCAAACTGTTCTTATTTTTCTCCCTAAAATCTGCAATCTGTATGCCTTAGAAACTTATTAAAAGTTAAAATCTGACTGTCTGAGTGAAAGAGAGCGAGGGAGATGAATAGTGCAGTTTAAAAACGCATGCTGTGCAACGCCGTTTTCATGCCTTTCAGACGTACAAAACATCTTCCAGTAATTGTGGCTTTAGTAAATTGCCATTGTGTCATTGTGTTGTTGACAGCTTTTAAAATGCAGGTTAATGAAATCTTCTAATCACAGAGTTGTACATAGAAGACAGTCAGGAAATTGTGTGCATGTGTGTGTTTGTAGAGTGCAGTGATGCTGAACTGAACAAAGTGGCAAGCAGACTGAGAGACTGGAGCAGAGATGTGCACGAGAGCAGCAAGAAGCTCAAGCTGTCCAAACCAGAAATGAGTAAGTTATGATCCACAATCGCATACTGTTCTCTCTTATTTGCGCGAAAATAAAACAGCTACAGAGAGATTAGGTTAGACGTGCTGCTTCAGTAACCAAGTACAGCATGGTTTGATTGATTTATCCCTCTCTCTCTCTCTCTCTCTCTGTCTCTGCCCGGGTGTGTAGCAGTGGATGTGAATAAGACACCCATCTGTAAAGGCTCCCTGGGTTGGATGTTCACCAGACTGGACATGAACTTTGACCTTCACCTGGACCAGTCAGAACTGGCTGGCCTGGGTTCGGAGAAGGACGACGTTTGCACAAAGGCCTTCCTCAGGTCATGTGACCTGGGCCGGGACCAGCTCATCTCCAGCAAAGAGTGGTGCTCTTGCTTCCAGAGACACCAGGGTAAACAAACAAGGGCTGATTTTAAAAATTTCATTTAAAATGTAGTAATATTTATGAATCTTATACTTCCATAGACAGAGAGAACATGTGGCAGTACCACTACACTATGTTGCCTAAAGGCATTATCATAATTTTATTACAAATCTGTGATAGATTCATTTTTATTTATTTACTCAAGGCTAGTAGGCTAGCACATTATTGTTTTTGGCATCCACATCGGATTATTTTGGATTTTTGCGGACGCGTGCGCAACAGCACCACTTGTAGTGGTAGGAAAAAATACACAGAATGGCATGAAGAAGCAAGAAGTGAGGCTGATTTCTTTCTACCCTAGACTGTAGATTCATGAAGTCTCTCAGTGGCAGTCGTGTCAGCTGATTAGACAAAGTGACACGCCCCCTAGATTTGATCTCCATTTTAGATGGAGAGATTTTTCAGCTTGCTTTGCTGACACTTTGTAATAGCAGTGATGTGAAATACAGTGATGGGCGTAATGAACATGAACAAAGTGGATTATTTACTCGATCATTCTTTTTTTCCCCCTGAAATGGCTTTTCATGGAGAAAGTAAAAGTAGTAAAAATAGACTAAGCACACATCATCCAAATCAAAGTACAAATTACACAAAAGGACAGATGACAGAACCATGTGATATAATGCACTTTATCCTAATAGTTTCAGTGTTAATTTACTGATAGATATTAGATTCTAGACTTCCTATCTAATATCAGGGCCAGCCGTCACTACTTATATTGTTTGTGCTGATTTGAGATTTTGCATCACTTATTTTAGAGTCTCCCTGCCAGACAGAGATTACTAACATCTACAAACAGCAAGCTAGGAAGAAATTATTGGGTGAGTGACTCTCTTTCTCTCTCTCTCTCTCTCACCGTTAGAGCTAAAGAGATACTTTGGGCTCATTTCTGTGCCTTGAACATTAGCAAATCTGCGTAAATCTATGTAAATCAATGTAAATGTCTCTGCCTCAGATGATTACATTTAGCACATGTGCGTTGAAATTATGATTTTGCATAGAAATACAATCATGGATATGTAACACATGCCCATCTTAACATAAGTGTGTTAGGTTTTTCAGTCACACCGGAAAAATAACATCTTTCACACATCCCGATTTGAGTTTGAGTCAATTTGAGGGAAAAAAAAAAAGAAGCTACTCTGTGCATTTAAGGTGTCAAGCTCTTCTTTTTCTCTCGCTCAAGGTCACAATAGCTGCAGGCATGGAATGAAAAATGAACCAAAAAAAAAACCACTGAATATTACCATTAGATTTAATAACGTAATGTGTTTCTGTCATTGTTTTTGTCATTTAACAGGATGTTATGCAGCGAGAGTGTGATCTAGCTGTGAGGAGTGTTAGTAGTGGCAGTGGTTGCGTTTCCTGATTTTAAGTAAAGTCTTTATGTGCATGTGTAGGTCAATATGTCCCCTCCTGCGATGAGGACGGCTTCTATAAGCCTCAGCAATGCCTTGGTAGCAGTGGACAGTGCTGGTGTGTGGATCGCTATGGAAACAAGGTCGCCGGGTCAAGCAAGATGGGCCCGGCCGAATGTGGTGGGCATCTTAAAGCACTTACATGATACTTTCATTCAATTCTGGATAGAATTATAAAGCATCAGTTGATGAATACAAATAGAATTATGTCAAATGAAATTTCTCTGGTTTTTCTTCCCACCTTTGAAAAATATGCCAGTAGGTGGATTGCCTCTAGGTTTTTTAGTACCCTAAATTGTCTCCAGGTGTGAAAGTGTGTGCATGTTGAACTGTAATGTCCTGGTAGTGGTGTGTTCACCTCATTGTTGAAAAACCTATAAATTACCAAATTCTGGTGCTGTATTTTGAATAGAGTCGACCTGCGTGCAATTAAAGGATCACATGATTTCAATACAAATACACCCCGGAGTTTGTCACAGAACATACCTGAACAAGCAGTATCATGAAGATCAAGGAGCTATCAAACCAAATCCAGGACAAGGTTCTGGAAAAGTGTCAGCCAGGGTTTGAACATCCCACAGAGTACCATCAGCACAGCCATGCCCCCGCCTAGAAGAGGCTGTCCACCAAAAGTAAGCGACTGGATGAGAAAGGCATTAGTCAGTCAAGCGAAGATGAGGCAAAGAAGAGGCCTTGGGTAACTCTGAAGGCCATGAAGAGACCCACAACTCATTTGGGAGAAGCTGCTCACAGGACAACCATAACCTGGACAGCTAGGCTTAATGGAAGATTGGTGAGAAGAAAGTCACTATTGGAACAAGTAGAACTCAATGCCAGTAGCATTACCAGGTATGCCTCTGCTGCAAACAAGTGTAGCTCTTATTGTAACTAATTTTATGCCTCAAATTCCTTGATGATGTACTTCATCCACAGCAGAACTCCAATTAGAGAGTGAAGACACAGACAGGAAGTGTGTTTACAGCACTTTCTATTAGCTAGTAAGCATGGAGTGTACACAATCACAGAAGCAAGGGGGGTCACTACTTCCTACTGCTACACACCATATGCTAAGGCCCCCAGAGCTGCCTAAAGACCTGCTTGAGGTTGCCCTTTCACTTGCCTGACTTAAATTCTCATTCTAATGGAAAAGGGAAGTCTCTACAACCATGTTTGGATCAATGCCAGTTCATCTGGTGGTAGCAAGGATAAGTCCATACAAATCCTAAATTTAACCACTTATTTTTGAGATATCACACTAACAAGAATTCCCTACTGACAGACTGACAGACGGACCAATGGCAAAAATCTTAGATAGCCAGAAAATGGGCCTTGAGTTCCTGAACATGAACATGACCTTGACCCGGATTGGATCACTTCCAAAATCTAATCGGTTCATCTGCTGGTTACACTGATAATTCCACCTAAATCCTACGAACATTCAAACATTTGTTCTTGAGATATCATGCTGACACATATCTCAGACAGAAGGACAGACGCAAAGACAACCTGAAAACATAATTCCTCCACCACCTGGTCGCATGGGCAAAAAACATGAAATCCCATTTGTAGTTTACCAAACATGTAAGAGACATAGCAAACATAGAAAAAGGTTCTCGGTTCTGATGAGGCCAAGATCCCCACAGTGAAGCATGGTGGTGGGAGCACCATTTTGTGGGAATGCTTTTCATCAGCAGGAGCTGGGATACTGGTCAGTGCTGAGTGCAAGGTGGATGGAGCCAGATACAGGGCAATCCTAGAAGGCAAAAGACTAGAGACTTGGGTGGAGCATCATCTTCCAACAGAAGAATGGCCCTAAGCATTCTGCTGAAGCGACAGTGAAGTGGTTCAAAACCAAGAATTGAATGTTTCTGAATATCCCAATCAAATCCCAGACCTCAGATTTGTGATTATGCAAAACACTGAATTGTTAATATTATGAATATACTGCACGTATTACATTAGAAAATGAAACAATTTTGTCACTCAAGTTCTTTAACAAATCTGATACTTCGACATTAACAGATGCTTTTATTTTCCTGGTTCAGTTATTTCACTTTACAGAAGCTGATCTGATTCATTCGAATTCTCTTTAAGGTGCCGTTGCGTTAGATTATTAACATGCATGAAACTTTTTCCTGAGTGTGTGTGTGCATTTGTGTGTTTTTTTGCAGCATTGGAGGGTTCTGGAGACTTTGGAAGTGGGGACTCGTCGCTCTCAGACGACGAGGACGACGTCCTGAACGATCAGGAGGATATGGGAGACGACGAAGAATATGACGACGATGACGAAGACGACGGCTACTTGTCGTAATCGTCGTCATGCGTTTTTCTTTTTTTTTTTCTAAAAGAGGAAGGGGAAACCAAAAGCACGTTTTTAGGCGTCACTTGTAGAAACGAAGTACTAATATTACTAATGGCTTAGAAAAAGGTATATTTCCCTCTCGCTGTGTAACATTTGTATTTAAAAGAAATTAATAGGATTGATTAATACAATGCATTTTATTTTTGTCATTTTGACGTCGTTGAGCATTTTCGAGAGTGAATCTGCTGTATCCCTCTGGGCAAGAAGTAGGAATATCACACACACACACACACACACACACAATAACATGTTCACATACAGCCATGTGCAAAAAGTCCCACTTTGATTGAGACTCATTAGACTCACTTTCTGAAGGGAAATGTGAACACACACGTACACACATACACACACTCACACTCACAGAGCTGCTGACATATTTCTAACAGAATTTATTCTAGTTCCATTTATGTTGGTGTGTGTCCTTGTTTACTGTACCTTATGGACATCATTGCACTATTTCTGTTTAAATGACGAATATAGAATATGTAAGCTCAATAAAGAGGATACAGGATTAGCAAATTTCTACCTAAAGCAGCTCTACTTTAATGAGTTATGATTATCACACATTATTCTTGAACACTGTTAGCCTAATTGGTATCCACTGCATTTATAGCACACACTGTGTTACCACAGACAAAAAAAAAAAACCTGTTTATTCAGAACTTCATGTATTATTTAGTCAAAGATATTTGTGAAATAAAAAACTTCTATACTTGCAGTTACAGGAAAATAATCACCAGTGGGTTGGTGTGATGTGCTCCAACATGAAGCAGAGTTACTGTTAGCACGCCAAATTGTTATTTTCCTATAACAGCATGTCCTGAAGTGTTTTATTCCTCTTATACCCCAGCAGCTTATCAACAATTCTAAATGTATTAATGAACAACATATCATACTTTTTAACCATTTATAGTTACATTTAATGCTGTGGGATGTCCATGAAATGAATAAGTTTCTATAATCAGTAATGGGCATTTCCTCACCAGGCTATTTTTTTCTTTCTCTTGAAGTTAATAAGAGAAAAAAAAAAATGCTGCACTGACACTGGAGACTCCTTCCAGAAAAATTGCAATGTGCTTTATTGCATTTTTCTCTCTCTTTATCACAGTAAAATAGTAATTAACATGTAGAAATCGACATTAATTGGGATGCCTCCGCTACCAACAAGACATTTGACCTTTTGACATTTGACCTTCTTCTAGAAAACAGTCTAATCATTGATGCGACGCACAAATCAAGTCAACTAGCTGAGAGAACTAGCATACTCAACTAATGATTTAATAATGAATATTGACATTGGCTGCTAAAAGAGCTTTTTACCATTGGTAGAGTGAGAAAGGATGTTGTTCACAACGAACAAGCAATTTTTTGCTGTAATTGCATATTCATAGTTGCATATTCTCAAGAGAATTTGCAATTTTGTTTTGGCATATGTGAAACTAAAGTTAATGCTTGTCTCGATCTTGACTCATTGGAACTCCATCTTGACTGATTGGAACTCGGTCTTGAGTCACTGGAACTCGATTTTGACTCATTGCAACTCGGTCTTGATTCATTTGAACTCCAACTTGACTCATTGGAACTCCATCTTGACTCATTGCAACACCATCTTGAGTAATTGGAACTCGATTTTGACTCATTGGAACTCGGTCTTGATTCATTTGAACTCCATCTTGACTCATTGGAACTCCATTTTGACTCATTTGAACTCCATCTTGACTCATTGGAACTCCATCTTGACTCATTGAAACTCCATCTTGACTCATTGAAACTCCATCTTGAGTCATTTGAACTCCATCTTGACTCATTTGAACTCGATTTTGACTCATTGAAACTCCATCTTGAGTCATTGGAACTCGATTTTGACTCATTGGAACTCGATTTTGACTCATTGGAACTCCATCTTGAGTCATTGGAACTCGATTTTGACTCATTGAAACTCCATCTTGACTCATTGAAACTCAATTTTGACTCATTGGAACTCGATTTTGACTCATTGGAACTCGATTTTGACTCATTGGAACTCGGTCTTGATTCATTTGAACTCAATCTTGACTCATTGAAACTCCATCTTGACTCATTTGAACACAATCTTGATTTGGCCTCAACCCCCTTTAGGACTCGGTCTTGACTCACTCTTAGCTGAACTTGTCTTGGACTTGACAGTAGTGGGCTTGACTACATTCTTGCTGAAGGACAGGTGTACATATGTTGAATCTGGAAATATGACTCTTTTTTTACAGACTCTGTGGAAATTTGTGTGGCAGAAGCATTTACTTCCCCTAGACTTCTGTTATAAGCAAGTTACCAGTAGACACATTGTTTTTTTGTGTGTTCTTTTTCTACTACAAGAAAAGGTGGAGAAATTCTATACATCTCTGCTACTAATACGAACGTTACGGATGTGGTGAATAAAAATTAGGTTAAAAAAAAACATTGGACTACTCCTTTAACACAAAACGTTATGTTACAGACACATTGATTCAGTGGCTGATGAGATACAATTATAATCACACACATACACACACACACACACATACACACACAGGCGTCTGTGTTTGTGCTCCGGCTTTTGGGGGCGACGCCAAACCTGAGATCAGACTCACTGGAGCGTTTTGTGTCACTCACACACACACACACAAACACACACACACACACACACAGATTTTTGTTATGTGTCATCTGTTAGCTGTCCTGAAATGTACAGTGCCTTTGAGTAGAAGAGAAAGAGACTTCTAGGGAATTTTAGCCTACAGTGGTTTTTTTTTCTCACTTCTCTGTATTTCTCCGTGTGCATTTCTGTGGATAGTTTATATTTTGCACCTGACAAAACGTTCAAAATTTCCAGATGTTCAGTATGGGTCTGTCCGTAGTGTCGCTTCATGATCTTTTGAATTAATTCGGAGTTTTATTTAACAGCGTTCCGCATTCACACCCACGTCAGAGCGAAATAGAAAAACTAGAAGGAGAAAATCCTCCTTTATTCCCTTATGCACATCTGTCCAGCTGTTGATATAGAAGTTCCAAATGCATTTTTTTACAGTGTATGTTATATTTGCTGAAATAAAGTTCTATCAACCTGAATTATGTTAATTCTCTGAAGTACTTGTGTGTCCATGAGTGTGTGTGTGTGTGTGTGTGTGTGTGTGTGTGTGGTCAGTATTGCATTATGTATAAACACAGTGTAAATATTTTATGCAGTTCCTCATCAGGCTTCTGGAAGATAAGCGCACGCACACTCACACACAAGCAGGGACGTTTGAGGACTAGGTTGTTTCATCATTACAGCCCAATGGCTTATCTGTCGGTCAGTGTGTGTGTGTGTGTGTGTGTGTGTGTGTGTGTGTGTGTGTGTGCGTGTGTGTGTGAAGGATTATGGCTCTTTCGGGCACTTTCATCTCTCAGTGCAATTAAATTACCCCAAAAAAAATGGAAATCAATGACCTGGAAACAGTGCAGTGAGAGCCAGTGGCAAACATGCACACATACACACATCCTTAAAATGTGTGTGTGTGTGTGTGTGTGCGTGTGTCCTTGTGTTTCCTCAGTATGAGGAAAAAGCTGGATAAATAAAAAATGTTTTCTTTCATTACCTTTTCGCCTTCCTGTAAAAGAGAACATGACATAACGGTTGCTGATTTTGGACCTTAATCAAACCCACACACACACACACACACACACACACACACACATAATTTCTCTCTGTACAGTGTATTATGAACATTAATTCACACTTCTCTGCTTGTGTGTGTATTCATAAGTGTGATAAGAAGACAGGAAGACCAGGAGGTGAACCGCAACAACCAAACACACGTCCTGTCTCGTCCTGTCTCGTCCTGTCTTGTCCTGTCTCGTCCTGTCTCTTACTCGTTCACTTTGGCATGGTGGCTAATTTAAGTGTATACAGATATTAAATAATCACATCTATTTGTTTTTGCAGTATAAAATATTACGTTCCGATATGTTGGAGTATGATATGGTTGTTGGTGCTAAACCAGGTTACATTTTTTTCTAATCTACAACTGTCCAGTTTCAGTGAACCCGTGCCCAATGTGACATTCACATTCATTCTGAGATGCTTTTCTGTTAACCACTGCTGCAAAGAGTGTTTGCATTACTGTACAGCTTGAACCAGTCTGGCCATTCTCTTCTGACCTTTTTCGTCTACAAGGTGTTTCCGTCCAAAGAACTGGATGTTGTTGTTTTTTTTTGTTTGTTTTCTGCACCATTCTGTGTAAACTCTAGAAAATGTTCTGTGTGGAAAATCCTAGGAGATTTCTGCGAACTAACACTGCGATTTTTTCCCCCATTCTGATGTTTGATGTGAACATCTGATAACTGAATCTCATATTGTGCATTGCACTGATTGGAGTACAGTGAAGTGAAGTGACTTGTGGCCAAGTATGGTGACCCATACTCAGGGTTTGTGCAGTTTGGGGGGTCGGTGCCTTGCTCAAGGGTCTCTCCTCAGTCGTGGTATTGAGGGTGGGAGAGAGCGCTGGTCATTCATTCCCCCCACCTACAATCTCTGCCGGACCTGAGACTCAAACCCACAACCTTCAGGTTCACCTTTGGGTTGCAAGTCCGACTCTCTATCCGTTAGGCCACGACTGCCCCACAGTACAGTGTACAGGTGTTCCTAATAAAGCGGCAGGCCTACATATTCACATTCCAGCCATTTTATTATTATTTTTTTGTAGGTGGCAGATGGTTCCAGCCATAACAACATAGAAGTAAGGCAGAATCCTTTCACCAAGCCGTCAGTGGTTAACCACCCAACAGTCACACTTTTGAACTCACAGCCACTGATCTTCAAGAGCCTATAAGAGTAAATGTATTCCTCTACCACATTTTTATGTCCTACACAACAACAGACACTGACACTGTAAATAGAAAATGCCCTCTGAAGGGTTAAGTGAGTTGCTCAAGGGTGCAATAGTGGCGTCCATTAGCTAACACCAAACCCACTGACCAATCTGATTGTGGACGTGCCTTTGTGGTTGGAGGACGTAATTTCTATATTTATCATGGACTCAGGAAACGTAAGTGTGAAGGCTTCAGTGGATAATCTTCTATTCCTACATCAGCACACCCTAAAGTGCTATACAGCATACAGTATAGTAAAAAATATATATGATTATTATTAATTACCACATGAAGAGTTTTCCCAGGACACCATCTATCCACTTTACACACCTTCTACACACCTAATATGTTTTGACTTGTATTATGTAGTATGTAGTATGTATTCGTAAAGATAAACAAAGATATGTCTAAAAACAAAATTGAGAAGGAAAATAGTATTTGGACGTCACAAATTACTGACATTAGTGCTTTGCTGTTTGCTTGGCAAAGCTATTGTTCATGATTACAGCTTCGAGTCATCTACAATAAGACGTAATTCTAATAATTCTGCAGCATTGCGGTGAAATTTTGGCCCATTCTTCTTGGCAAATCATCCCTCCGAAGGTCCGTCTAATGGACTCATAATTTCAAAGCCCTCCATCAATAAAGTCAGGCTACGCAAGAACGTTCACCTTCTTTTTTTAGAAACCGGTTATTTTGGCTGCATGCTTGATGAAACGTCCATCTTCTCTCCAGATTCAATTTCTTGGCTGATGAATTTAAATTTTCCTCTAATATGTCCCGGTACATCACGCCTTTGCTCCAATCGTGGTTCCTTCAATGACGTGTAATACCCCAGTACTGTGGGAAGAGAAGCAGCACCATATCATGAAGCTCACACCTTCATACCTCACTGTGGGTGTGGTGTTCATGGGGTCATACGCATAACCCTTATTTCTCTAAACGTGACGAGCTGAGTTATTGCCAAAGAGCTGTATTTTTTTCATCTTTCGTTCCAAAAGTGTTCAGATTTGTCGAAATGCTTGTGTGCAAATTTTCTCTGTGCTTCTTTGTTAGCAGACGGAGTTAGCATGAGGTGTAGGAACTTTGAGGACTGTAGTGCAGTTCATTGGTTATTGTTCTCCATGTAACTGTTGTTCATGCTGCTTTCAGGTTGTCCTGCAACTCTTTTCAATTGCCTGCTGGCTTCAATCTCTTACTTTCCTTATCATTAGTCAGAGAGCATTGAGTGAAGTCTTGAGTGATGCACCTGTCCTGGGAGATTTGTAGTGGTTCCATGAACGTTCCACAAGCATACTGTATTATCAAACCAAGTGTGGTGAAAGGTCTTTGCTAGGGCTCTGTAGCTTTTTCCACTTGAGCGTTGTTTAACAGTCCTGTCCCTGAGAACTTTAGGCAGCTCCTTCACCTTCAGCAGGATTGCTACGTTTTGCATGAAATCTTCCCAAACAATGGCAACGTCTTTTATAATGACATCAGGTGCAATTTGCCTGAGAATTTTTTTTTGTAGCATTTATATATATATATATACAACTTGATTTATTTGTAATGCAACCTTTACGTATATTAATATAGTGTCTCAGGGATTCTTCTCCATAGTGTGTCAGTACTTTTCTGACTTAAAATATGCGATGAAGACGTCTCATCTCCTTTCAAAATGAATGTGAGAGATGAACATGGGAGAATGAACACGGGAGAAATGCTCTGTCCTTCTTCCTTCGCCTGCTCAATCAATGAGTCTTCCTCACCATTTGGCAAGTGAGGTGAAGCACTTTTCTGGTTACATCAGCAATTAACGATTCCATTAAAAAAAATGAAGAGGTCACATGACCAACAAAGCTCTTCTTAACCTTCTATTGATTCATGGTTGGCTTTTCATGTCACATTTTGAAGTTTTTTTTTTTTTTTAATCAGATGGTATGTATTAGAGTGTCTAATATCGGAAATGACCCAAAGTGTGCGTTTTTTTCTTTTGTATTTTTTTTGCAGTAAATGGGAAATTGTTGGACCTTCCCTGAGGGCATATAGATCAGTGTGTGTGTGTGTGTGTGTGTGTGTGTGTGTTTTGGAACTAAAATCCTCTGGACCTTTAAAGTAAAACCAGAATTGCTTAGCAACTAGCGAGCAAATTGAAGCTGTGGGTTGCGTTAATGGCGGCACACTCAGACCTCGAATGGTTTCAAAAGAACAGCTTAACGTTGCTATTACAATAAGAAACCGCACTTATATAAGAATGCTTTGAAAGATATGGTTTTAAATGCAGCACTTTCAATTTCAATTAGAATTTAATTATAATTTGAGCATTCAAACTGACACTTGGTGAGACCCTTCACTACTAAGCTAAATGCTTGGATGAGATTATTCCTCACTTGGAACTTGCTTTGGATGAAAATGCCTGCCAAAAAAAAAAAAAAAAGGCAGTTAGAGCATAAACTCTATGGTTGTCATGCAACAGTAACCAAGTGACGAGACTTTTTTTTCTGCTGGAATAAAAAGATTTGTGCAAATGAAGCCTTGCAGGTAGAATCATCCTGCAGGCTTAACCAGTGGTGTTTATATTCAAAATAAATAGTAATAATTGTATCAGGTGCAAGAGTGTTTAATGTGCCTTTTTTTGATTTAGGGAATAAAACACTTAACAGGAAATGCTGTTATAGGAAAATAATCAGCAAAGCAGAGTTACTGTTACCTATTATCTGTTACCTCTCTTATACCACAGCAGTGTGCCGGAGATTACAGTCTTTAAGTGATTAAAGAATGGCACGTTGTATATTTTATCCGCTTATAGTTACGTTTAAAGTCGTTGAATGTCCACAAAACAAATGATTTATGCTATAACAGCTATAACCAGTCGTTCCCTCAGCCGACTGACAAACCGCAAACTCCTCTGTCCTGAAGACAGTCTGAAAAATAAGCGTACAGCTTTACCTCTGACTTTTACAAAGCATTTACACTGGAGACTCCTTCCAAAAATGTTAAATGAAATGTCTCTTCACAGAAAAGTTCTCCATATCAATGACACACTTGTTTATGTTGAGCATCTGCCGTAAAAGTCCCTGTGAACAAAGCTGTTACGATAACATTTTCGACTAACTGCATTAATGTCACGCTGGATTTGGCCTCAAAATGGTCGACGAGGATCCAGCAGCCTCGCAAATCACGTGACTCCATCTAATGGCTTATAACCGTTCGCACATATTTTGTGCTTCCCTAATTACTATCAGTATTAATGTTCTGGTTTCTGTGTGTTTAGTTGTCGAGCTTTTGTCGTGTGTAACCTGTTGTCTTGTGTAGTATTCATTATTATCACTATTAACTCTGACATTCCATCATTTTTATCCTCTGTCCCATCGATCTAATATTTTAATGTAAAAAGACATTTTACCAAAAAGGTAACACTGCATAACACTGTAACAATAACAGCTTGGATAATGTACACAGGATGTCGGAATGTTTTGCTGGGTGCACACATGAGTGAGTGTGTGAGGGGGTGCGTAATGGTGGGTTTCCATTAATCTAGCTGGCACGGCAATAAAAGGTTATTACCAGTAGAAAAAGAGCAGAATCATCACCGTTTCAATAAACATGTGCCTGAGAGACAGAGAGAGAGGGGGGGGGGGGGGGGGGGATGTTTATGAAGGTTGTGAGTGGGTTTTGTGTCTGTGCTTATCTTCCTAGGATCGATACAATCCATTTACTTAAAGCCCCAGATCCATTCATCAATACACACACAGATGAGAGAGGAAGAGCGAGAGACTCAGAATGCAGTGTAATGGAAGTTTGGACAGAGAGATAGATGAGCTACAGGAGAATGAAAGTCTGCGAGAATGAACCAGATGCAGCAGAAAGAGACATCAAAGGAGCGCCACCAATAAACACACGATATGCCAAGATAACAGAACACACACACACACACACACACACACACACACACACACACATGCCTTTTGTATATTTTCCACCCAAACAATTATAAACTACTTACAGTCTTGGAATAATGATCCTCTTTACTTCCTAACATGTTTTTTTTAATATCAGGATATGGGAACAGTCTGTTGTAGAGATCAACTCCACAATTATTGACACACAACATGAAAATTAAAACATTTATTTTACATTTTGTAGTGTTACAACCTGCAAAAGGATGAAATGGTTGTAACTAGGATTATAAGTTATGAATCTACACAAAAACAGCCCATAATACTGAAGTGGGTAAAAGTTTGTAGACACCTGACCATCACACCCATATGTGCATGTGGAACATCCCATTCCAGATTTAGTCCTCCCTTTGCTGCCAATCTTTTGTGAAGGCTTACCTTTAGATTTTGGAGCGTGGCTGTGGAGAACTGTGTCCTGTCATCTACAAGTGTGTTAGCGAGGTCAAGCACTGCTGTTGAACGAGAAAACTTGGCGCACAGTCAGTGTTCCAGTTCATCCCAAAGGTGTTCAGTGGGATCGAGGCCAGGGCTCTGTGCAGGACGCTCGAGTTCTTCCACACCAAGAGTGAAGGGAAATCTCAAACCTACAGCATACAAAGACATCCTATACAATTGTGTGTTTGCAACTTGCACTAGTTTTGGGAAAGGCCCTCATATGGTCCACATTCTTTTTTGCCATATAGTGTATTTACGCTAGGCAGAAACTCAACACTGCTTATCACCCTGATAAGACCTTCCTGCAGTGAAGCACGGTGGTGGCAGCATCGCGTTAAGCGTTACCCTTGAACTCTTGGTTGCTTCTCTGACTAATGCCCTACACTTTTGGTGGAGTCATAGCTGTGCCATATTCTTTCTTTTTCTATATAGAAAGGATTTGAATGGTGTGATGTGGGAAGCCCAAGTGACAAACAGCAGAAGTGTATGTTTTTAAGTGGTTTGAATGAAAAAGCTGGGTAAAAAAAGTGCAGCTTGGGTTTATTGTGTTTGAAACATGGCTTGATTTCTCACTTGATTTAAATATAATGGTTTCATGATTACAAGACCCTGTACTATAAGGGTCAACCATCATGGTTTCATAATACTGATGACCAGCTGTAACTAGATGCCAGTAATTTTTGTTTTTGAGACAAAATGCTATTATTTACAATAATAGAATAAGGTTTTTATGTTGTTGTTAAAAATTGATTTTTTTCCAATTACAAATTTGAATTATTGCATTTTGTCTTTACTGTATACAATCATTTTTGTCTATTTTTCAGGGTGCCAATAATTCTGGGGCTGACTGCCTGCACACATCCATTTGCAGCTTATGTACTGCCACCTGGTGGCTATTTACAGTCACACACACAACTATTTACGTTGTAAGTGACATTTTAGTTGTAGTTAGATTATATTAAATCAGGAAATGCTCTTAAAATGTCAGTGTCCAATAAAAAAAAAATAAAATTTAAAAAGACTTTGACTTTGAAAGCATATCTGGGAGCTGCAAATACAAATGGTGAGAAAATGCAAATGTTTGTACACCCTTAACATGTCAGAATTAACAAATTATCAAATAGTGTATGGTATAAAGATAGTATTATTATTTATTTATTATTATTATTTTTTATTTTCCTGACATCTGTTCTAACATTGCCAGATCACTTGGAAAATAGTTGCACTCTTCTTCTTGACATCTCTCTGATAACTTAACCAGATGTCATACACAGATTTCTTCCCATCAGGTCTGGAGACATGGTGAGTTGTCGCAAATCTTTTCAAAATATAGATTTCTGTTGATTTTTCCTTGTGTTTTGGATTGTTGTTTTTGCTGCTGATGATTTTATTGAAAAAAAAAAAAGATAAAATGGAAAATATATGTATGCATGTTTATACATATACTGTATACCCCATCTGAAAACCATGGGGGGGTGCAAACTTTTGTACTCATCTGTAGATAAAGAGATCCATATGTGGCTCCTGAGTGTAATCCTCACTGTAAAATCGCATCGAAGGCATATGCACTGTAGAAGACTGTAGAAACAAAATAATAAAGAATGCCATTATGCCAAAATGCAGCTTTACTGTACATTATTATATAATGAAACACTACTGATGATGTGTATCTGAATACTAACTCAGATACTAGCAGAACTGGTGACAATTTCTACATTTCATTTTTCAGAATTTCTCCCCTTTTTATGTAAAGTAGGAGGGGCTAATCGTGGCTAAACCTTCCATAACCTTCACGCTACCCAGCCATGGTTGATGTTGCTTGTCCTCCTACATTGGTTTTTATCAAAACTGTTCATTTACGCTGGCTACTGCAACGACTGTGTATTTCGGAGTTGTATGCTCTGCTGTATGTGATGGTGGCCAGATGTCTAGGATGTGAACCTCATTTTTTCAATAAGGCTGAGCCTCTAGAGCATTTCCTTCTGTGCTCAGTATGTGTCCTGTATACGTAATTTGGACCAGACGACAGGATCTGATGCTTAGAATCTGCATTTTTACAGCTTTTTCCCAAACAGGACCTGACGTGTTTCCAAAGTTATTGTTTCGTTTTTGGTTTTGTTGTTATGTTTGCTTTGCTGTTGCGTTTTTTGGTTTGTCGTTACCTTTTCAGATTTGCTGGTGCGTTTTTAGTTCAGCTGTGTTTTCTGAATTTGCTGTTGCATTTTTGGTTTTGTTGTTGTTTTCTGATTTGCTTTTTTTTTTTAATTTGCTGTTTTTCTGAATTAGCTGTTGCATTTTTGGTTTTGTTATATTTTCTGATTTGCTGTTTTTCTGAATTTGCTGTTGCATTTTTTTTTCTGTTTTCTTATTTGTTGTTGCGTTTTTGGTTTTGTTCTTGCACTTTCTAATTTTCTGTTGCATTTTTTTTTTTCAGTTTGTTTTCTGAACTGCTGTATTTTGTTTTTCCCTGATATTCTCTTGCATTGTTGTTTTTTTTTCCTGAGTGACTGTTGTGGTTTTGGTTTTGTTGTTTGTGTTTTCTGAATTTGTTGCGTTTTTTTTTTGTTACATTTTTGCATTTCTGGTTTTATTGTTGTGTTTTTGATTTTGTTGTGTTTTTATTTTTGTCATTGTGTTATCTGATTTCTTCTTGCTTTTTCTGAATTTGCTGCTGTGTTTTCTGATTTACTAGGTGTTTGTGGTTTATTAATATCTTTTGCACTTATGGGCCACCGTAGCTCTCACTGTCAGTTGGACAAAAGAAATGCAGGAGTAAAACAGAAAGGAAACAGATGAAAAGACTGAAAATAACACAAGCACATCTTTGACCTGACATCAGTTTAATCACCAGCAGGGTGATGAGTCTTTTTTATCAGGCAGATACAGAGAGGGAAGAAAATCATATTTCATATTCTATAAACTGAATTAGGGCAAAGTGGGAACTTGGCACATGAAGAGACACCAACACCAGAAATAGTCATAAAATATCACAGGGGTTTAGGTGTGTCTGAGTGGCACACACTCTCACATACACTTCTCATTATCAGATACACCATGGGCCTCGATTATCAAGCTGTCAAATTGAAATGCTTATTTATTTTAACTACACACAGGAATTTACTGCATTTTCTTGTCAGCTGTTTCATATTAATGATTTGCAAGAAAGCGATCGAAAAAACAAATCCATAAATTATGACAAATAAGTCTAGCTGTTCAATTAGGTCAAAAGAAATGGCACCCTATAAAAGAGGAAAAGTCAGTGTGTGTCTGTTGTAGCCAATATGCTGCACTTGTTGCCAATACACTGCACTTAAATCTTTCTTTTGTGGGCATCGCTGAGTGTAAATCAGCTGTGCCGTGAACACACTTGGTAATTTACAGATGATTGTCGTTGATCAACATATGCACATGAGTACAAAGCGAAACTGCATTACTGAAATTTTGAATTGGAAACACAATTTTAGACTGATAAAAGCTTGATAAAGATTGATAAATGAGACCCATTGTGTCGTGTTGCAAACGGAAACATTTTAAAATCTTGTGTGTGTGGCTGGCTGTGTGTGTGTGTATATATATATACATCTGTACTGGAATTTGGAGAGAAAGGAAAAACTTTAGGTCAGACTTTTTTTTTTTTTTTTAAGGATGATTGTTCAAGTTCATTAAATTCAATATCAAATAAAATACATTAATAATTAAAAAAACAATGACACAACAAACATTATCTACATAAACATCCACATGTGCAATAATATACATTTTGGTTCTAAGGCCATAGTTGCTCGTCCACAGTAGTGGCGCTGTCAATGATGTGTGTGTGCTAATGTCGCAGCGTTCCTTTCCTGCTGCCTGTAAATCATGAACAGTGCACACCGAGTGTCTGGATCGTTGCCTCACAGGATCTGTAGTTCTGAAGCTCTGAGTAGCACCATTAGGATTTCCCTTCCACAGCGATCACCTCGCCGTCCGCTTGCCTCGTGTGTTTTCAGGAGAACAAATCTCAAAATGAATAGGAGTTCCAGGAAAATGTGTCTCATTGATCATCCCAGGAAAGGTTCCCTGTGACTGAGTGAACTCCGTGTGACCGAATCGACTCGCTGTTACTGAATCGACTCCCTGTTACTGAATCGACTCCCTGTGACTGAATCGACTCCCTGCGACTGAGTCGACTGTAGTTCATTTGCCTCCAACAACACTGGAAACGTTAGTTTGGAGAGCATGAATAGTTAAGCGCACAGCTGGATAGAGTCTCTCTTCCTCATCCTCTGTGCTAAGTGCATGTTAAGCGCACAGGATTATGGGGGTTTTCACAGCTGTAACGCACACTTCATACAAGGCTTTACTTCTGCTTTACAGCTTTTGTAAGAAAAACACTCGTGTACACCCTCATAAACAAACAAGACAAATTTCATGTGTGGCTTTCAGGGACTGCGAGACAAAAAATTCTATACATGAGAGCTCAATGTTCTTAATTAGAATGTAATGACATTGAAACCGTGATGTTAGATCTTACAAGCCTGTTGACGCTGAAAAACATGATTTTATCCGTAGAACTAATGAGATCAGGATTCTAAGGTTGCTCTTTATCTCTGCATACTTCCTTACATTCATATATAAATTATATATCATTACATGTAAACAGCCACAGATGTCATAACATTAAAGATTTCTTTTGATTTCATTTTTTTAAAGAAAAATCCCACAGGCATGTACACGCACCTAAATGAAAACATGCAGACGAGTGCACACACATTTTAAGTTACAGTGTGACAACAGCAGCTTAGTTGCTCAGAAGCAGACTTCCCATGTTGTCCTTAGCTTGTAAAATTATGACACATAACACAACAACAGGGTTTTTTTTTTTTTTCACAGGCTTGAAAATGACCTACTCGTTTTAAGACTTTGTCTCTTTTCATGTGCAGCATCTACAATAAGCTTCTCTCTTGAAGAGAAGCGTTTCAGTTTTTAGAATATTATTTTGTGTATTTGGGTGTATAGTATAGACAGGAGTTTGCAAATGGCTGCCTGCCACGGTCCGACCGAGCATCAGTCTGTGGCAAAATGGGCGGAGCTTGCCTCCAGTTTATTGATTGGAGCTAGGAGTCTGATGAACAGCGCACTCCTAGTGGCTGATAACATGGAGGCAAATCCAGTGCAGGAAAGCCTTAGAGTATCTTTACTCTCGAGAATCTGTGTGCCTTTTTCAGTCTGTGGCACCCTTTGTCCTGGAGGCGTGTGTGTGGGTGTGTTACTTGTGCGTGTGTAACTCCTCCTGGAACTTGGTGCTTGTGTAGCGGATGTGGAAGCCTTTCTTACTGATGGTGTCGTCGCTGTGGAAGCGAATCAGCATGGCGTCGCTGGCTGAATACAGTTCCTCACGGGGCTAGACGGAGACAGAAAGAAAGAGACAACAGATTCAGTGTATAACAAAGTAAAAAACAAAAAGTCTATTTAAGCAGTCCTCAGAATTAAAGTAAGTAATTCAAATGTTCAAAAAAATAAGTTCGTCATTGTTTGTTAAACAACAAAATTCCAACTACAGGTTATTATAGCCACTGTTGCTGGAATACTGTTTTGACTTATTATTGAGTACAGTGTTATGTTTTCATCTACACTATGTTTTTTTGCGCACACACACACACACACAGCTTCAGTCCTCACCCCAGAGCCACAGAAGCGTCCTAGTTTGTGTGCTGACGTGTCTTGCCCATCGTACAGCTCGATGTAGTCATATCCACACTCTGCTTCCTCCTCCAGCTCAAAGGTGGTGAAGGTGAGCTCGATGCTGTAACCTGCCTCGGCTGTGATTAGCCACTCGCAGTCTGTGTGGCCCGGATAGTTATTGTCTCCGAACTGTGCGTGAGAGTACAGGTTCTTCTGCCTGGCCTCAGCCCTCAGCCTGCCTCCACACTCTACACACACAAACACATAGTATTATATTGTTATTTATTATTCAAGTTTCATGTTCTGTTCACTACCTAACAATGGCAGTCCTAATGTCAGGACCAACGTAATTATGAAATTTGTTTTAATGCATCTTTTAAATTTGTTTATGTGTACGCAAGATGAAATATTAAAGAAAGTATAAACACGCTTTCCAAAGTATTCACGTGCATATATACGAGATGTAATATAAATATGGTTTTGTTCAGAATCATTATACAGCAGATATATAGTTTTTAGTATTTTCCACATTTAATAACAGGACATAATATTTAACTATTGCTAAATAAAATGTCAAGCAATCTTCTTTGTATGTGCTGATCATTGTTTCATTTCATTTTTATGTGATGAACAAATTCTTTGTTGATCCTCTCAGTTTTATACATTACACACTTTAACCAAACATTAGTTGATGTATGTCATGTACTACTTTGGCCAATAGAGAGCACTGCTGTACATAAAGTCTGTTAAACTGTTAAAGCCCCATGGAAGCGTCCAGTTGCCTCAACTTACAGTTACTAGATTATTTAATAACCTAGATATCTAAACGTCATGCATCTCTGTTTTATATGTTTAAATAACTGAGAGCTATTGAATCAGGATATTTTTTCTTCTTTAAATATCTATGCACTCACACAAACATAGATTCCTGTAACCGGCTCTGTGCTGGTAAGCTTGAAGCATTACGGTGGTCCTGCAAGTGGTATCTGCTCTGTCTAAATGTTGCTCCTAAACCTTACAGTGAAATAATAATATAGATATATCCACTACTGTAGCACACACACATCCACTGACCTGTGGAGTGTGTAGCGTGGAAGCCCTTGCGCTGCACTGAGGCGTCGGAGATGAAGCGCAGGTAAATCCTGTTGCCCGTGGAGACAAGGGGCTCTGGAAGCTTGCTGCCGCAGAGCCGACTCAGAATGGGCGCCTTGTCCGAGTCGCCGTCGAAGGCCTCCAGGTGATCGTATGCGCATTCCTGGTGCTGCTCAATCTCAAACTCGTTAAACGACTGCAGAAGGTACAGAGGAGGACAAAGAAAAGATGTCAGTGAACCATCAGTCCCCAGCACGTCAGAAATCTGGAGGGAAGCCTTCTGATCTGTTTCTTCTCTTTTGCCTACTATATTTAGTATCTCTCTCCATCTACACTCCCTTCCCTTGAACATTCCTATTCATGTACGCAAAACTGACGCAGACATGTTTCCTTATGTCTGCATCTATTTTGCGTGCATGAATCACCGTCATCCATTCAGCTACAAATCAGTGTGTTTTAAGTGTGAAATTTATCTTTAAAATGAGAAAAGCAGAAAGGAGAGATGAATATTAGTTATGGACCCACTTGTAAGATACAAATCTATGAAGTAAACTGATCAAAGGTTATTAAGTAATATTATCTCAGTGCATTGGCAAATTAATTCTTACAGGATTCCCCTGGAATTCAGAAACTGATCTGGGAGGCTACAAGTCTAAATCTCCTTTTAAACATTTCACAGACTGATTCATGTAGCCCTGCAACCTGACTTCTCATCGTTCACTCCCGTGTGTATCTCTCTTTCCTGAGCCATTAAAAGTCGCTTAACACACACAAGCAGGCCTCACGGCAGCTCTCCTGACAGCTCTCTTTGATCAGATGGACCTGTTAAAATGCCTGCGCTGACCTCCCTGGCCAAGAGGGTTTTCCTGCATAGACACATGAATATATTAAAATCATAAAATATATTTCAGAAGAGTTTCCAGAGGAAGCAGCTGCTCTGGGAGTGTGTAATTTATTAAGTTAATAGATGCACTTCGGTGATGATTTATACGTTTGAGGCATGGGATAGAGCAGGAATCAGATATGATAATAACGCATGTGTGCATATCATATGGGATGTACAGTATGTGTGTGCATGTGTGTGTGAGGGATGTGTTACTACATGTCTGTCAGTATAAGACAGTATTAACGCGCAGAGGTGTGTACGAGTGTGTGAGACAGTTTGACAGGAAGACAAAAAGACTCTGTATGTGTTATGCTAACATTGCTGCGAATATGATCAGTTAGCAAGAGCAAATTATGTAAGAAATAAAACACTTTAAAAAAACGAGGCGCTGTTTTATTCCTCCTATACCACAGAAATTTGCTAAAGATTATAGTTTTTTAATAATTAAATAATGACGTCATACTTTTTATCCGGTTATAGTGGACTGTCTGTGAACCCGGCTTCTTTTTTCTCTCTTAAAGTTGATAACACAGAAAACAACCCTTCCATAAATGCTAAGTAAAAGTCTTAATATACTTTCCGAACTGCTGTTATAGAAAATTAATGAACGCCTTCTGACCAATCGGAATGTAGCATTCAACAGCGCTGTGCGCTATGTTCTGACAAAGTAAGGATCGAAGTGTGTGCATATTCTGCCGTTGCTTTTACAGGCTGACACACTCACAATTTTGACGCGGTGGCCTGGAGTGGCAGTGATGTCCCAGGTACACTCCTTCCTGCTGGGGTACTTATCAGGCCAGTTGGGGCTACTTATGGTGCCGGTGGGGCTGTGGATCTTGTGCTCACACTCCGCTACAGGATCAGAGAGACAGAGTAAAGAGAAGGTGTAGAAGAACAGAGGAATGTAATCAGTCATGTAAATTCATATAGGTGAAAAAGGAAAGAAGATTTATAGAATGTGTTATAGCATGAAAACGCCTGAGTCTGCACTAACTGCAGGTGAAAAAAAAAAACATTCTTCTGCAGAGGATTAGGGTAAGAATGTTTTCTGAACTCTGGCCCAGTTCCCAGGTGTCAACGCTAGTTCACCGTCACCCGAGATGCACCTTTAAGAGAAGAGCCAGGTTCTTCTTCCCTTTAAGCTGAACCCGTGTTCCCTCTGAAGCCACATCAGCCTTTTCGCTCTAAGGGAGAATCAGGAACACTAATGGCTGCAGGAGAAACCGCTTTCGCGCAACCCGAGTTTCTCCCTCGGGAAAACTGAGTCAAGCCGCCGGAAAGGTTTCGGCCATATGTCTTTAAACAAAAATAGGCTGAAACCTCCACATTAAAAGAAGTCACTCCACCCTCTGGTTAAACAAGAAGTTAGTCACTAATCGAATCATACATTTGTGTGTGCTGTCCTTAAAACGGAACGTATTGTGACCAATTTTGTCTGTGGTTGTTTTCTAATTCTCTCAGAGCACTTTGTTAGTTTGTGAATTAACCTGTGTACATATTGATACAGAGTTCGTTTCTCAGACACACACGTGAAAAACATGAACTTAAGGAGTCCTGGGTCCAGATTCCTGACAGTCCAGATGTTTAAAATCAGAGTGAATTAAATACCCTTGAATAGATGTTGAAGTTTATGTGTGTGTGTGTGTGTGTGTGTGTGTGTGTGTGTGTGTTTTCTAGTCATCCTGACTCCCTGTCTCTCAAGTTGAAAGGATAATGTCTTTCTAATGTCATCTTCTCCCAGGTCTTTTTTTTTTCTTTTCAAAGACACAACACACACACACACACACACACACACACATGTAGGAGAAAGACTGCTTTATACTTTTCAAACCACAAAGCCATGTTAAAGACGGTCAACTGTGCTCTCAGAGCTTCAAAGATAGGCGGAGGATCATTACAGGCAGTGGTGGACTAACACACACACACACACACACACACACACACACACACACACTGAATGCTACAGTGGAAAGCTTTAACATAAAGACCCAGTGCTTTCTTAATGACCACACCTGGTATACAACAACCTTGCTACTGTGTATGTCTGTATATGTGTGTGTGTGCGTGTGTGTGTGTGTGTGTGTGCATGTGCGCGCACCTTCTTTGCAGTCATGCTTGTTCTCGTGCAGTATAAAGCCATTGCGACACTGGCAAACATAGCTGCCGATGATGTTGATGCACTCATGCTGGCATCCGCCGTTATCCTTTGAGCACTCGTCCTTATCTGACACACACAACAGAGAGACATGCGGCCAAATCAGTTGGAGAAACGACGATATAGGAATATGTAGGAAGATCCATCACCCAGCAAATAAAATAAATACCACAAACTGTAATTAAAAAAATTGTCCAATTAGCCCAAATCTACCCTAAGGCTTCTTTGTTAGACCAAATAATTTGGTCAAAGCAAAGGCAGAAATGAAAAGAAGGGAATAAACCAACATGTGCATCCATTCATCCTGTAAAAAAATGGATATTCAATTCAGGAGGAAGAAAATGAGACAAGCTCATTTAATGTCCCGGGCGCCTAGGCTACTGATTTGTCCACCCCTGAAGCGCCATTCCAGATGATTAAAAACTTTCTTTACATCTAAATAATCTGAATTCAATCAGGAGTGATTAAAAACTGATGACTGGCTTCTACAGTATTTTCCTGCAGACACATGGCTTGCATTTTGCCTTGTGATATGTTACTATGACTAATTCGACATTATCAAATTATTGCAAATGCTCCATTGGCTTTCAAACCTCTGACACACTTGGTCACACACACACACACGAGGATTAGGGGTGTGTGGGAGGGCTATGGGAACCACCCTGAACCTGAAGGCACTGGGCCAGCGGAGATCTGATACCCCTGACAATGACTGAGTTTTTTCTTAATTTACCTACTGAATGACATTCTCTCTCTCTCTCTCTCTCTTCATTCTTCTCTGTGCTTCTCAGCATCCCCCTTTGTATCTATCTCTCTCTCATTCACTTAAAAAGTGCTTCTGTACACCTTTAATCAGGTTTGTCAGGTTTGTTTTAGTAAATAGATACCATAGTGTGTATCTATCTCCTTAAAGTACTCCTTAAATAATATCAACACACACTCTATTATCTTTATTATCATTTCTATAAATAGTCAGGCCACATCACACCATCGCAATGTTGATTTTTTTCCTTTAACAGCACACCCCCAAGTGTTTTATTCTAACTGATTGCATGAAAAGGTCTACTCAACCTGCAACCGTTAACAAAAACACCTAAGTGTTCATCTAAGTGTTTGGAGAAGGAGCATGATATTCAAGACCTGCTGTTAGTGAGAAGAAAGTTGTGACATAAAAGTCAAGCTTATCTTCTCTAAGCTACACCAAAAACTTTTGCTTAAATGCATCAGCTATCTGAACCAGCTTGAATGGATTGATCTGTTGATAGACTCTGACGTTAGATCAACAAATGGTGTTGAAAGTACATTTGTTGCCACTAAAGGAGAACACCTCATATGCAAGATAGATTAGAGAAGGGCCAATCCATTCCCCAAAACCAATCATGGGAGAGGCGGCCATACCTGTGACCTGCCCTATGGCTGCCCTACGAGCAGAAGGACGTGAAGCTATGTCCTGACAGGACTTAAATATAAAGATCCGTGCTTTGCAGGTTGCAGGTTTATCTGTGGAAGAGAATGCCCCCAATATTACAGCACATATACACACACCATAAAAAAACACTAAGGAAAGGTTACAGAAGATTATTACACATTAAGATTATTTACAGTAATTTTTATAACAATGCGCACAACACACATAGTTTCACAAATATTCTTTCAGCTTGGATTACACTTTCAAGTTCCTCACTGCCAAACTGGCCTGAATTTCAGCCTAATTTATTATTTTTTTATTATCTCAAATATTTTTCTAAACTTGGCACACTATAGTCACCCGCATTGTTGGCACCAAGGGCGACATTACACAACATGAAGAGAATGAATGCAAATGAGGTAAAGCAGCATCTCAATTGAGCTTAGTACATTTTTGTGAAATCTTTTCTTTTTGGTGCACTATATGAAGAATGAACCTGTGGGGTTTGTCTAGTCCTGAGGTACAAATCTTAAAGAACAGGAAATATGCCATTGCAACAACACACTTAACGGTTCAGTCGTGCTGGTGGTTGAAGTTTGTGTTGGTTTTGGACTAAATTTCCGACTCAATATTCGTCACTTTGGGTCGGTTGGCTGAATGAAATGTTCTCATGAATGTTCTCATGCTGTACTAAAGTTGGGCAGCGATCAAAATTTCAAGCTGGGTTAAATCTCTAGCGCACACACACACATACAGTACATTAAAAGATGGCCACAGTGTGACCATGTGTAAATCCAGGCTTTGTTCAAATTCTACAAATTTCTCAGGACACAACACTGTGAGAAAGAACAGGGTTAGCCAAACAGGATGACGGACAAAAAAATGCTAAAAAAGAAACCCAAAAACAACTTCTGAAATCTACACCACAAAACAACAGAACTTGGTTTATATAACCAACACCACAAAAGTTGGTTTATACAACCAAGCTCAAAAGCTTTTCTGATGAAATTCAATCATGTCAAACACACACACACACACACACACACACTTGTCAACCAAATCTGCAACAGAGGCATTTTGTGATTTTGTTTTTCATTATCGCTAAGACAGAGTGTGAAATTTCACTTACCAGAAAAGAAGTGTGCTTTGAAGCCTTTCTTTGAAACGGTGTTGTCCGACTTAAACTCGATGCGCATGTTGTTGTACTGGGAAGTGATGACCTCGGGAACTTCCGTGCCACAATATTTCCCATGAAGCTTAGAGTCAGAAGAGAGGCCGCTCCGCACCTCCACAAAGTCATACTTACACACCTTTAGAAACAATATACGGACATGCTGTCATCGGGTATATGCGTTACTATTATACATACAACAGCCCTGTCAACTTATTCAATCTGATTGGTTAGAAGGTGTTGATGAATTTTCTCTAAGAGCAGCTCTGACAATGATATAATTCAAATCTCAGGTTTATGTTAATGCACTGATTCTAATATATTTCTATAGTAAGGAGAAGTTTATTTAACGTTTATAGAAGAAGTCTACAGTATCAGCATTTTTTAACAGTCTGTAAGTTTGCTGACAAGGGAAAGTATTCAGGAGAGAGGGCTTTGGTAATGATTATTTTCCTATAACAGATTGCTCTCAAGTGTTTTATTCCTTATATACAGTATAGAACACACGCACACACACTCCTCACCTCGTTCCCCTCCAATTCAAAGGCCTCAAACTGCACAGATATGCGGTACTGCGTGGGGGCCACCACTTGCCAAACACAGTTCTTGTTGGGCGGGTATTCTTTCGGCCAGCCTGGGGTGGTGATTGTGCCATTCAGTTTGGACAGCAGACCTCCACACGCAGCTACGAGAGAGCAGGATACAGAAACAGGAACAAATATCATTAACATCTGTTTTGCGTTAAATAACAGATGAATGATGCGCTTGTAAGTCTGCATGAAAACAAACACGGTCGGAATGTTTGATGGTTGCTGTGTTATTTCAGAGTCACCACAACACACTGTGCCTTGCAGTGTAATCTAATTAGAGGCAAAAGATTCACATGAGCTATATGGGGACGTGTGTGCGGTTGTGCATTTCCGATTGCGCTTACATGTGGCAATGTGGTGGGATTGTGTGTGAGGTCACTGTGTGAATGCAGAGTTTCTAAAAAAAAAATTAAAAAAAAAAAAGAAAAGAAAAGAAAAAAAGAAAAAAAAGGTTCGTTCTAGCACCCTAATTCCTTGAATTGTCCTTTCCCACTATATACATTCAACACATAGGGTATAAAACAGATAAAGTTTGTTCCAGCTACATAAAATTTCTGATTTACAAAGGTCCAGATAAGAGAATAATATGACTCAGTGGACAACAGTTACCTACTAAAGCATAATCATTTGTGATAAGACCATTTGAAGAGGTTTTGTTTCGTAATAACGCTTCAAGTTACCACTTTTGAGTAGCGCCATGGACTTACATACTTCTCTACTGCACAATCCGTGTCATCAGTTAGCTAATCAGACAAGAAAACATAAATTAAAAAATTGAGAAAAACTTTCTGATCTGTCTCTATCCCTGTTGCTAGTCTATTGTCTGATGAGATGCCTTGACATATGATTGACCAAAACAGTGGATCTGCTACAGAAGCTGGTTCGTTGCTAAAAAAAAAAAAAAAAAACTAGAGTCACTACATGACGAGGAGTTAAATTGAAATATTTTATCACTGTTAATATCACTGTCCCCAGTTGATGACCCCCTGGTATAGTGTAATGGTGATTTGAAATAAGAGCCTGTTTTAATTAATTACATGTAATATTACAGTACTTAGCACACATTTTTAAATATTTAATTGGAAAATGTATACGTAATAAAAATGTGGAAAATAAAGTATGCTATAATATGCTTTTATTTAGGGATCTTTTCATTCTCATTCGTTTTGACAGACTTATATTAGGCAACTAAAAGTAGAACATAGCACCGTAAACATTCAATGTGCCTTAGCATATGTAAAAAAAAAAAAATAAAAAAATAAGTTTTCAGTTTTGAATACTTTAATGCAGTATGGTTGGCCATCATCAGACAGGGGAACTGTTTGCACTACACATCTCTACCCTTCTGCGCTGAGTGCCCACTTTGCCTCATCATCAGTCAGGAAACACTCTGGTATATGATTATGTATATTTGTGTGTTTGGCTGTAAGGAGTTGCGTGGAACACTGTGTGTGTGTGTGTGTGTGTGTGCTCAGTGGTAGTTCTTTATTTGCGTGGTTGCTGTGAGTTTGGTTGTGAATAGTTCAGCGTGCACACTGTTTGTCCCTGTTGTTTTCCTGTTGACCGAGGATGTTTTCTTCAGCCATGTGGATTGGTCATAGCTTCCGCTGGCCATGTCTGGGTCAGACAGGCGGAAACACCTGCACCTGCACTCTCACAAACACATGCCCACACACACACACACACACACACACACACACACACACACAGACAGACACACATGATTTCTCATACCTTCACAACTTTTTTTATCCGGGGCCAGTTCGTATCCAGGGTCACACGCACACTTGAAGCTCCCCAAAGTGTTCACACACCTCTGCTCACAGCCACCATTATCTGGCTTCATGCACTCGTCCTCCTCTACAAATAAACACACACACACACACACACATGTTTAGAAGCATAAATGCTGTTAGTGAGTCACCTTATACTTTATTCCTATGTATCAAGCCTTTCATATGTAAGTGCTTTATAGATATTGCAAAAATAAGCATAAAAGATTTTGAGTTGTGTGTGTGTGTGAGACCTTTAAAGAAATTTGCAGCGAAGCCAGCTTTATTCACAGTTCCATCTGAAACAAATTTCATCCACAGCGTGTTGGAGGTGGAGCGAATGTCTTCAGGGATGTCATAGCCACAGAATCGACCAATCAGGGGGCTGCTTTCAGAAAGGCCATCCCGCACCTCCAGATAGTCATATGCACAGCTATCATGCCTCTCGATCTACACAAACACACACGTCGATAAACAGAGTGCATGAAAGCTCACGTACACAAACTTCCTCTGCAGTTCTGCACAATCTGAACATGTTCACACATATACACTCAATCAGTGGCGCAGGAATTCACCCGCAGGAACATAAACATATCGTGTGTTCTTTACATTATCATGTTAATAGCACCTTAGGTGTTATAGCCTTAAAGCATTCCAATGAAAACAGGATCTCACATACCAGATGCGTGTGTGTGTGTGTGTGTGTGTGTGTGTGTGTGTTTGTGTGTTCACTGGTAT
Organism: Pangasianodon hypophthalmus; assembly: GCF_027358585.1. Lineage (NCBI taxonomy): Eukaryota > Metazoa > Chordata > Actinopteri > Siluriformes > Pangasiidae > Pangasianodon > Pangasianodon hypophthalmus. The sequence goes on along the minus strand of NC_069737.1, from coordinate 12,765,577 downwards.
GCCAAGGTCTTTGGGTTAGTGCTGTGTTTTCCTCTTGGACTATATGGGTGCAAGAGAGTGAGCAATGTGTGTAAGTGTGTGCAGGTTTAAAAAAAAAAAAGTTCCATCCTGTGCCGGTTTGTGTGTCTATCCTTCTCTCACACACACTAACACACACATCTATACACACATTCCTAAACAGTCATGATTAAAAAGGAGAACACTTCCTTTTACTTTCAAAGCTTTAACCTTCCTCTATGGCCTACAGACCCAAGAGGGCCATAACTATACAACTCCAAACATTCCACAAAACACACACACACACACACACACACACACATTTGCCTTTCATTCACATAATCATTAATGCAGCTAATTAACACTATCCCTACACATAAATCTAACCCAAACCTTGATGTCATTACCACGACACAACCTTTTGACCCTTTATTTTTTTTTTGTTTTTTTTTTTAATAAAAGCTGCATTTTTTAAAAAAAAAAAAAAACTTTTTTAAGTGTTTCTCATGGGATGACCCAAATGTCCTCACAAGGTCAAAACTGATGGATATTCCTATCCTTATCATGACACACATCACACACACACTTCACACACATGGACATCTGACTGTAGTGGCTAGGCACAATCCTAATCTGATTAAAGAGAGAGAGAGAGAGAGAGAGAGAGAGAGAGAGAGATCACAAAGACTAGCAGGACAGAGGAAGATGAAACTAATGTAAAAATGGGGGAAAGGGGAAGAAAGAGGATGTCAAGATTCAAATTTACATTAAATCATTATTTGATAAATCATGGTTTCATGGACATTAGGCAACATTAAATGTAACTTTAAATGGATAAAATGAAAAGTATGGCATGTCATTCTTTAAAATTAAATTAAAAAGTCATGCTGTAAAGCATTGAAAGTAACTCCACTTTGCATCAGGCCACGTGACACCACCCTATCGCTGATTATTTTCTTAAAACAGCACACCCCCAAAGTGTTTTATTCCTTACACAGCCAGTGTAAAAATGTAAACATCTCTCTTTGTACCTCAAAGGCCTGAAAGCTGAGGCCCACGCTGTAGCCCTCAGACACGGTGATCCTCCACACACACTCCTTAGAGGGCCTGTAGTCATCTGGGTAGTTTGGAGACTGAATCTGCCCTGAATCTTTACTGACGTCCCCACCGCAAACCGCTACAGAAAAGAGAGAGAAGCTCAGTTTACATAAATTCATGTTTTAAGCCAAAAGTCAGTTTTTTCCTTAATGGTTAGTTATCCAGCACTAGCTAGAACTGTTAAGAGAGTTGTTATGTTTACAGTGTGTGTAAGTTGCATGAGCTGTTTTATATATATATATATATATATATATATATATATATATATATATATATATATATATCATATAATTATGAAAGCAGCTTTATTTAATACATGTGCACCTTTTTCTATTTAGAACAAGCTGAGCTGGAGACGATAATCTGAGACGAACGGTAAATACGCACTTGGAGTAAACTCAGATTCTGTATCCTTATGAAGTAAAATCACACACTGCAGACGTGAAACTCACCTTCGTATACGGCAGAGAAGCCTTTTCCCACCCAGTTACTGCTGCTGCGAAACTCGATCCACATCCGACTGTCCGTGGAGATCAGCGTTTCTGGAATCTTATCACCACAAAAACGACCTGCACGCACAGAGACAGAAAAAGGGAAACATTCATATTTTAGAAACAATAATAGACAAAGACATCTGAGAACACTCTTGAATTATTTATCCAGTTATTGGATTTTTCCTGCTTAGTACACATTATTCTGTGTGTGTATACCTAGAAGAGGGGCTTTCCTCCAGTACCCGTCCCGCACCTCGATGTAGTCGTACCAGCACAGACTGCTCTTGTAGAGGTCCATGGTGGTGAAGTTGAGCACTATCTGGAAAAGGATTATGAATGGTTATAGACATTATGAAACTGTTACAAAACAGTTTTCATTGGAGAGCTGTGTGTTACCTTCTCCCCGGGTGTGACTGAGATCCTCCAGACACAGTGTGTGTATGAAGGGTATCCGTTCGGGTAACCGGGAGATGAAAAGTTGCCCGCTGAGTCTTGCAATGTCTCACCACATGCTGGTCAAGACAAGGAAAGTGAAAAATAATTAGATTTAGACAATATAATGTCTCACAATACAAAGAAATGTGATATCGCATAAGCCTGATATTGTCACATTCCTTTCAGCGTGCCTGGTGATCCAACTGAAAACGGTTATTTTTACAAGTAAGAAACAAAAAATAAAAGTGGGTTCCTTACACATTATGCAATTATCAGCTCTGTTTTTAATTTAGTGGAATAACCCTGGTATCTAGTATCATATTTGCAAATTTACACTTTTTTTTTTTGACTTCTCGATAATGTATTCACTATAACCTGAGCCCTTTTTTTTTTACAAATATGGCCCCATGTGTTATGCTGACTTCACAGCATATCACAGCGCTGTTGAATGCTCAACTCTGATTGGTCAGAAGGTGTTGATTAATATTCTATAACAGCAACTCTGACAGTGGTTCCAGCTGTAATTCAAAGAACAGGTTTATTGTTCTCATACGTTATCCTTTCTATAGTAACAACTCGTGTACATAGCGGACGTTCAAAATAATCTTAAGCCAATGTTTCGTTCTTTACTTTATTTGTCTGCACACACACACACACACACACACAAAAGAGTGCCAGCAACAAATAATGAAACCTTAATAAGCCAGTATGGTAGGGAATCGGATGCTGCCTGTAAGTCAAGCCAAATTTGCACTAACCTTGGCCAAACATCAACCATTAAAACCTCCTTTTCTTCCTAGTTAATTAGCCACTGAATATATGTGGAAGTGCCTTTAGGTGTCCCTTACACAAAAAATTAAATGAGCAAGGGCAAAATCAACCGCTGCCTCTCCGTTAAAATGCTGCTGGTGGTGAAAATAATAGTAAGCACATGTGTGTACTCTTGTGCTTAAATGACATCATCTTAATTAAAGCACAGGTTTGAACTGGACCATTTAGCGTCACGGTCTGCAAGCAGGCCATGAGGGTAAGAGGAATGCCTAACTGGTGTTTACTCATCATTAATCAGCTCCTGCTTGAGAGAGACCGAAACAGAGAGAGAGAGAGAAAGAAAGAAAGAGAGAGAGAGAGACTTTTGTACACTAATTAGTGTCACCTCAGACAATACATCAGTCATGAAGGGACATGGACCGAGAACATGTTCAAATCAGCTGCTTCGTTAGTGAATATAATAAAGAATGAAATGTCGACCACACACACACACACTGTCACTGTACACATATCGCCACTGGTATTGACAAAACGCTCATATAGTCATTTGTGTAGATAAATAAAATGACAGTCATTCACGTAGCTCAGCATAACAATGAATAATATGTGTGCTTTCATGTCGAAAAATGTATCTTGTTTATTTATAACATGATCATTTGAAATTTTCACTCAAACTTATGTAAAACCAAGGACACAAACAATACATAGGGAATAAAACAGTTGGAAAATAATTAACGAAAGGGTGGTGTGATGAGGCCCAACATGAAGCAGGGATACTGTTCCCACTCCAAAATTGATTATTCTCCAAAAAATATAATGTATTAGAACAAACGCATTAATATAAACGTGTGATTTGAAGTACAGCCAGAACTAGTGACAGAGCTGTAATCGGAATGAAGAATTCAACAGCAATTCATAAAGTTACGAATTAAGATAACACATCTTTCTGTACACACACTGTTACGCATCTGTAGCCTTTAACTCTAAAGACAATTTATATCTATGAAGTGCCTATAAAATGAGATCATCTCACCATCATTCAGCATTTAACTAACATTATTAGTCATCTATTGTTCCACTCCTTTTCTGTCTTTATTATTCAGCGTATTGTTTGCTTTGGATGACTCTTTGGCAGAGAGCTAAAAAGCACACACCTAAAGTACACACCTCAATCTTGTTTGTGCCCACACACACAGTAGATTACCTGGACACCTGTAGAGTTTCTTGGCTTGTGAAATGTCTCCTTTGCTGAGCCTGGTTCTCTGCCCGATCGCAGGCCGGACGCCGTTCTCATCACGAGAGGGGAGGATGGTGTCCAAAAACATTCCCCTGAAAGATAGAATGAATATTGATTCTGCAGCGTTCAGAACGGAGAGTAATGCTGAGAGCTAATTTTTCCTACGTGTGTATACGTCTCACCTGGAGAAAGTGTTTCTGGCATAATGCATGATGCTGTCAAAGTCATATGGCTCGCCGAGAGAGTTCACTTCACCGGGCTCCATCTTTAGAAAGTTATATTCCTGACCTGCACATGAACACGCACACACACACACACACACACACACACACACACAGAAAAACATGTTCTGGTTATGGAATTATGTTATCCTCATTTACAGAAGACATAAAATAAATAACAAATGGGTAAGGCAGTACCGGGCTGAATGTTGTCCCTAATGATGGTCACATGATCGTCGCGATCGGGCCGTGTGTGCTCATGCCAGAATCCGATCACATGACCCAGCTCATGAACCACAATGCCAAACTTGTCGCAGTTTTTCCCAATGGAGATGGCCTGAGGCCCGTTACCACGACGACCCACATAGGAACAGCATCTGCGACATGAAAATGGATAATAATTAATTAATTCATTAATTAAAGTTTAAAGTGTCTCTTCAAATCCTTCAGATATAGATTTTAACTGGAACACCAACTTCCTGTGGAAATAATGCTGTTTATCATCCAGGCATAAAGTGTTCATTTAAAATGTAAATATTAAAACATAACTGCATTTTCGTTATTTGGATAGCTTACGTACTTAAATTCCCAGGGGAATTTATTTAAATTTTCTTCTTTTGCCTGATATATATAGGACAGTGGGGTAGTATATGGTGACAGCGTGTATTAAGTAAGGATTAACACATTTGGGGGCATGCTATTATAGGAAACTAATCAATGATAGAACCCAAGTACCTCATTCCACACATACAATATGTTACACACATACACACAGATGACTTATCGTACTTGACAGCTGGTGTAGTTACTTATATAGAAGTAGCACTTAAAGACACTGAGCTTTTGACACCCTGTAATGTGTACGTGTATAAATGCATGTGTTTGCCAACAGCTAATCAGTTCATAACCCAGTATTAAGAGGGTTACAATATTTGGCACCTTGTGCGTAATTTGGATGTCTTGGCGATGTTATAATTATACCTTGGCAGTACAAGCCCACAAAGCTGTTTATTATAATTAGCATGGTTTCTGTGAATACTCCAGAGAGAAACACATAAAGCCGTGCTCACACTTTTGTCATTTAAAAAAAAATACAAATAAATACATAAATTCTCTTGCAGAACATGTCACTTGGTGTCCCATAACTTTTCATGACAATCACATCTTATTGTCCAGGTCAGTGTATACTGTATAATGCTTTGTTTTCCAACTGTCTTGGCAGAGTCTTGCATGTTCTTATGAAATCCAGAGTCATATTACCATGGAATCCTATTCTATTTCCTAGTTATTGGGTTTATAAGTTTTCCAAGTAATTTCCTGCTACCTCAAGCTGCTGCTTTTGGTGCTCATCTGTCTGAGCCCTTCCACTCTGTTGCGAATTGTGAAAAAGCCTATTTCACTGTCGTCCTTTGCAAAAGCTCTAGACATGTTATTAAAGGCAGGTAAAGTTTCTTGTGGTGTGTTCCCTCTTGAATTAGTCCTACATTCATAACGCCTTGCAGACCGAGCTGCAGGTAACCCAGCTGTCCCAGCATACAGATTATTTTGCAGTTCCCACTAGCTGGGGCCTCCAAAACCTGTCATGGCTCCAGTCATGAATTTATATTCTGTTCCTGTACTGATGCTACTTCTACCAGGAACTCTGCTCAAGCTTCTGGTTCAGCCTATGACTTTTTTTAAGGTCACTGTCCTAGCTTGTTCGCCAATCCTGCTTCTGCTCCTCATTCCTTTCTGCTCCAGGCCTTGACTGTGTCTTTGTCTCCACTGCTCTTTCAACCTCAATCTTTTATTATGATTCCATATCTGTCTTCTTAGCTCCTGACTGTTCCCCTGCCCATATCAGCTAAATCTAGCCCAGCTCCTTTCACTGAGCCTTTCCCAGGGTCAAACCAAGCCCAAGAGAATACCCCAGTGGCAGATACAGACTGGGAACTTTCCCCAATCTCAGTGTCAGCCTCTGTTTCATCCCTTGTCTCAGTCTTTTCTAGGCTGTCTGTTGTCTCAATTTCTTCACCAGATAATTTCTATTAACCTTTCCATCAGGTGTCCCAGTGTTTCAAACAGGTCCTCTTTCCTTCCTATTGTTGCTCACAGCTCCTGCTCCTTCACCAGCTCTGCTCACATGGCTGATTCCTTCCAAGTGTTACTCACAGGTCCTGTTCCCACCCCAATGTTGTTCACAGGTCCTGTTCCCTTCCCAGTGTCACTAACTGACCCTCTTTCCTTCTCATTGTTGCTCACAGGTCCTGTTCTCTTCCCAGCGTTGCTCATGGGTTCCCTCCCCCAATGCTCCTCAAAGGTCCTGTTCAGGTGCTGTTCCCTTACAAGTGTTCTTCACAGTTCCTGTTCCCTCCCTAGTGTTGCTCACAAGTCCTGTTTCCTTCGGAGTGGTCTTCACAGGTCCTATTCCCTCGCCGGTGTTGCTCATAGGTCATGATCCCTCCTTAGCATTGCTCACAAGTCCTGTTTCCTTCTCAGTACTCTTCACAGGTCCTGTTCCCTCCCGTGTGTTGCACACAGGTCCCGTTCCCTCCCCACTGTTGCTTGCATGCCCTGTTACTTCCCCTGTTGACCTCAGTCTTTAAGACCTAAGCCCAGCCTATGACTCAGTCCTGATTTCTGTCCCGGATCCTGTGCTACTTGGCCCTTTCTATGTTTCTTATTGTCTCTCGTCTTGTTTCAGGCTTCATTCTGCACAGCATGTGCCACCCAGGTCTCCAAGTCATGAGTTTTTCCAAAATAAATTATATAGATAAGTCAAAAATACTCTCAATGATACATTCTATATTCTGCTATTCTCTTATACTGGGGTTTTTCCACTCTTGGGAATGGCAATTCAGTGACCATAGTACTATGGATTATGTAGAAAGAGACACTCAAAAAAAAAAATACTGCATGATATTGCAGAGAAGGGTCAGGATAGTAAAGTCAAAGCTCAAGCAATAGAGTGAAACCTTGAAAGTCGGTACTTATGCATGGCTAGGACACACACGCATACACACAGTCGTAATCTCAGTCAGGACTCTATTTATATTGTGGATTAGAACACCTAAAGCCCTTATTTCTTTGCCAATGATAGCACAGTGCGCACACACAGACACACACACACACACACACACTCTCTTGCTCTCGCACACAAGCTCAAGCTAAACGATAAAGCTTTGCATGGAACCTCATCATGACTAACAAGAATTATACACTATATACACAGCAGGTATTGCAATTATATACACACACAAACACTGTCATCCACTGGCACTGGCACATCACTGGCACTATGTGTGACCAATCCTTCATACATACTGCAATTACACAACAGCAAACGACACACTGAAGTGCAGTGCAGATGTGCTTATGTGAACAGGTGCATGTGTGATGGGCACCTGACTATTATAACAGCCATGTATGTTATGTAATGTTTTGCTCCATTATTCTTGCCTTGAGCCTATCAGCTTTGGCAACTTCCTAAATGTTTTTGTGTTTCCACTACTTTTTCAGGCAACTCCCAGTTTGAGGTGATTTCTCATACCAAAACTCACTATCACACAAATATGGCAATGATAAGACATATTTTTCTGAATGCTAGTTGCCAAGAAGGATTACATGCTCACTGAAACTGGATAGCTGGAACTTGGAAAAAAAAAAAACAGGTGACCTTTTTTCAATCTTCTAATCAAAATTGGTGTTTTGATGAACTTGTGCCAAACTGGCACCAACAACCATGCCATGGTGTGATCTCAAAGTTCCCGAGATCACATTTTCCCCTCGTTCTGATCTCTGATGTGAACAGTAAATGAAGCTCTTGCAGGACTTTATGCATTACACTGCGCCCCCATGATTGGCTGATTGGATAATTGCATGAATGAGCTGAGGTACAGGTGTTCCTATTAAGGTGCTCGGTGAGTGCATACAGACTGTATATTAGACTACCGCTGTGATGGACAGATATTGATTTAGTGCTGCTTTTCTAACTCTCATCTCGTTATTTTTCTTCTCTCCCTCTCTTTCTCTCTCTCATTATCACGCCGGCTCGTTAGATGCCATTCCACAGAACAATAGCCGGCCTGCTCAGCGTGGTAACGAGGCAGGAAGGAAAAGTGAGCTGACTGTAGTAAAGTCGTCTCCTCTGACACACACACACACACACACACATACACACTGCTTTGTTTTAAAAACACACACACTACAGGATGCCCACATAACAATGAGAGGTGAATGAGTAAGAGAGTAAAAGTGTGTGTATGTGTATGCGTGTGTGTGTGTGTGTGTGTGTGTGTATCTAAAAAATTTTTTAAACTGCGGCAAATCTCATTTGAGTTATTACCTGAAGGAATACTAAACAAGTGAGCATCCAATTATCCCAAACTTACATACTGGACGTTTACTTCAGAGCATGCCATTTTCTTTCAACCCCTCTTTCTCTCTCTCTCACTCTCTCTCTCTCTCTCCATCCATTTGCTCTTTTCTTTCTATTGAGAAGTCCAAGAGTGCTTCTAAATCGGCTGTGTTTTTCAGCATGGGCCCCAATACAAACAATGGTGTCATTTACTAACCACACGAAAGCCAATCAAATCATCAGACTGTGTCAACTACAAATCATCCAGCAGTCCAAACCTTTGAAATGAGTCCCACAGGAAAGTGTTCATCAAATGATTTGCTTGTGTACTTTGCCTTAGGCTTTATAAAGCGTTATACTGTGTTACATTACAGCGGATGACCTCACACACACACAGACACACTCATACACGCGGTCTCACCCGCAGGGCCGGTATGTGAAGACGATGTAGCTCTCTTCATCTGTTTTCTCAACGAAGGTCACACAGGTCTGTTTCTCCCAGTGTCTCATGGCCTGCTTAAACATCGCTCTTTGACTGCCTGAGAAACACACCAACACACACACACACACACACACACACACAGTATTTACATGAAATATAAAACCATGCATGCAGTGTTTCACCTTTTCATATAAGTATTAAATACCTAAACCTAACAAGCATAGACACCTCTGTGCATGCCTGCATGAACACACACACAGTTTCAGAACATACACATTTCACATACAGACATAGAGCTGAATACTGCAATGCACATTTTATCAAAATATCATGATAATGATTATGTACGGAATAAAACACATTTGAGGTCATGTTGTCAGCGGAATATAATCAACAATGATGCGGTGGTTCGGCTTGTTCAGGCTCACTCTGATGAAGGCTGTAACACACAGCAAAAGCAGAAACAGGTGCACACACATACTGTACACGCAGACACACAGGTTACTCACCAGTGAAGTTGCCTCCTATAACGTAAGGGATGACACCTCCGGGCCAGATTCGCTCTGCTCTGGAAGTGGCAGCTCGTGGGACACGAGATTTACCTCCTCTCACCCTTCTCTCTCTTTCCCCACTGCCCACTGAGCCAGCTCGCGAGCTCTCCTCCTTACTCGAGTTCTTAGTCGGTTCTGCACAAAGAAAGCAAACACTTATGCAATTATTACATCTTTTATACCCAATAGGGGTGTAATGTAATGCCACTATCTATATCTGTATTAGGTTTTAACCCTAAGTGGGCGTGGCCTAACCTAAACTCTCTTTAATTAAATATGAACCCTACCACTATCCCTCATAAGTAGAAGTGGCAGCACTGGGAGCATGGTGTGTGAATTCTGGCTCCGAGAGTTCCTCAACCTCAGCTACATCACTGTAGTTCGTAACTGGAACCAGAGATATGCGTAGGGCTTGTCTGCGACATCTTTTAACAAACTTAGTTAGGTCTAGTAATTTAAACCACCGTGACCCTGACCAGGCAGTTACTAAGGATGAATGAATGTAAGGCATGTTAATAATAGTGTGTCTCCAATTCATAAGTGTATTTGTATCTATTTGGAACACATTATTTGTTCATTCTGTTTATACACATGACACTGATATCCACACATTCACAATCAGAAACGCATTATTGGCAGGGTTAACATTAATTTGTTCCATACACCATGCTTGCAGTTATATGTCACATGCAGTTTCAATGCAGTAGCATACTGTCATATTTCATATCCACAGCAGTGAGTGGGAGTAGATAACCTGTCCGGCTTCCTAAGGCTCTTTCTCTGTGTTATCAAAGTCTTCATGTCTAAATGCCATGGTAGATGGTTATGAAGTTTAAGGGATCAGCAGATATTAAAATCAAACACCTTGAACTAAAAATATGCTCAAGATTCGACTCAGTAAAGGTCAAACACAGATAAGAGAGAAACAGAAACGTGGACGTGCACAAAAGTGAACTTACCGAGACCTAGTCGTCGTATTCTCTCTAGTAGGAGGTATAACTGTCCTCGCTTTTTAGTGGAGTCGTGCTCTTCTGCACCACCTGACAGAGATAGAAAAGAAAAGAAAATGCGTGTCGTTGTATGTCAGGTGTTATGACATTGTGGACATTGGAAAGTAATCCTAATTCAGCGTTTTATAGATGTGACAGTATTACAGCATTAGATTTTTATGAATGCATCTCTTCCTGCCCAAGTGTGACAGGAAGGTGTGAAATTCCACAGAGTTTGTGTGTGTGTGTGCATGGGTGCGTGTATGTATGTGACTGAGTGTGTGTTCTTTACCGTCTTCACACCTCATTCAACCCCCCCATCTTTACCTTTTCATTTCTCTTATAAGGCCTCCATTGTTGTCACTCCGTCATCTGCTTTTGTCTCTTATTCGTTTTTCTAACCCACTTACTCATTCTTCCCTTCTTTCCTCTCACATACACACTCTTGGTCTTTCCCTCTCTTTCTGTAACCCTCTCTCGCTCTCTAATTCTCTCACTCTGGAATGTCGAAGTGGACAGGAAAATCAGGAACAAACAAAACTGGCCGAGTCGGAGGCGCAGGAAAAGGCTGAGGTTAGGGATATGCGCATACACACACATACACACTCACTCACACAAACATACCCCTCTGCACTTTGGCACTAACAAAGCTGCATGCATTAATGTCTTCTCTGTATTATATGAGCATGTCGTCAGCGTCTCATTAAAACTTTGTGCTCTGTGCCAGTCATGTCCATCCTGGTGCATCGTTTTTCATGTGCTGTGAACATTATCCTGACACTAGATCAGGCTTAATGTGCCTATCGTCAAGGATCGTCCCACAACACACGCAGATACACATTTTGGCAATAGCCATTGAAGTTGTCAGGTGAATTATGAAGAACGAGAGGGAGGATATTATTCCAGACAAACTCTCATCACAACTCTGTGCGCACACACACATCATATCTGTGCAAACACACTGACACACATATGCTTTCTTCTCTCTTTCTCTTTAAACCAGCACACACGCACACAATTCTCACGTACACACACCCAGATGGTTTGCTGATGCTGCTGCAGTGGCATTTATCAACTCTAATCGCCTAGACCTTTAAACTCCACCAATATCAACTCCTCCAAACCTGTAATCAACTAAATATCATCTTACTCAATCCCACTAATCCCTTCATATCTTCTGTGCTGTCTCCCAGCTCGATATATTGTACCCTATGCACGAGTCTAAAATACATAATCACACATCTGATTGCTCAAACACTCTCTTGTATTTATTATAACATTTTGCATAAGCTAGCGTCTGCTGAAAATGATATTTAACAGCTCATGACAGTTTCAAGCCGAGCTCTTAATAAAGCATCACTCTCAGTGCTATATGAAATTAACACATAGACCAAACATAAGGTTAAAAGTAAGCACGACAAACTGTAAAAACTCTTTTCTGTCCTCAACTAACCACAAGCTTAAAACAAGTTTTAAAACCTTCTGAATGCTGGATGGCGATGTGGACATATGCTAATGCATGAGAAAGGCTGAATCTTACCCGACGTGTGCCCTTGCCTCACATGTTGGTGTCGAACGAGGTCTATCGTCCTGTCCACCTGAAACATTTTCAGATCCTCCTCATCCAACGCGATATCTCCCCAAAAGACAGCTGGAGTGGATGGGTAGGACAAAGAGAAAGAGAGAGGGAATATAGTATTAGGAAAAAAAACATACACAAACATTATTAGTGCGCTTAGACACAAACGCACTCTTTGGGAGTAGTGTCTAATTTCTGCACACTCTCCACAATAACAAGTCAGCACTGTTTTACTGTAATAGCTGATTTAATACAAATTGCTGTCGTATATTAGAAAAACAGCGAGGCATAGCGGTCCACTCAGACGCTCATGCTGCTGATGACATCACTTCTGAAGCAAGAACGAAATCCTAATTAGCTTTAACACTGAAACTATTCCTATAGGAAAAAAGTGGCGGCTGTGTCATTTTGTCTCACACAAGGACATGCGAAGAGTTAGTACAAGTTGCATCACTTTAAAGCCATTTACTTTCTAAGAATTATCCCAATTTCCTTCCGACTCTGATTCCCAGTACACCGTGCCCTAGCTTATTCTCAGTCACGCCCAGTATGTCGTATGACGTTCCTAATTTAGGCTGTCGCCGAGGAGATCGTAGAGATGGCTATGATAGAGAACATAATGAAACGTGTGTATACGCATGTGAGAGAGAGACAAAGGGTTACTTAACGCTGATGCTTAACAAAAAAAAAAAACACAATGCATGGCTTGTGGTTCAATGAAATTGAAATGGGTGCACACCCGCATGTATGTGTGTGTGTGTGTGTGTGTGTGTGTGTGTGTGTGTCCATTCTTCATTCTCTGCTCTCGCACAATACCCTTCCCCAGTCTCTAACGGCGCTCCGTATTTGATGGGTATCAGCGTTCTTTGTCTCTTGGGACTCTCTCAGTTCTCATTACACACTGGATAATACCCTCTATTAGAAAACCCAAAACCTAAGTATAGCTCTCATCTTTCTCTATCTTCCGTGTGTGTTGGAGGTCATTTTGGATGATTTAGCCTTTAGTTTTACCGTTTGCACTAACTAAACTTTTCTTATAATGTACCTTAATGTTACTTTCTGCACTGATGACTGTGATTCACTCTAAATGACAGCAAGATTGACCTATCGATGTTACAAGGTCCAAGCAATCTATAGACGAATAAAGAATGCATGAATCCATACACCTGTATAAAGGGATTTGGTGGAAATGCTGAAACAGCCTTCAGAAAACGCTGAGGTAACATCTAGCTGTGAGAACACTGCAAGCATGTGACTAAAACAAACTGAACCTACACCAGGGGTGGACAAATCAGTAGCCCGGGTGTCTGGAACGAGCAAATTTTGTGCCTTGGTCATTCGATTTTGATTAGTACTTGCCCAGCAGTAGGATCAACAATAAGAAAAAACAGGCCACTGAATGTAGCTTCATGTACTTAAGCCAAAAAACGTTACAAATGTCATATCTAATAACATTCAGGGATCGAGAAGATTAAGAATCGATTCTGCAGCAGTGCAGAGCTTTGAGCTGGCGCAACAATCAGAGAGAAATTTCCTCCAGCGCTGAGACAACACTGTTCTGATGACAGGGTGCGAGTAGACAAACAATGAGAAAGCGGCACAAATGTTTGTGTAATGTTTGTATAACACGGCCATTAACGCTACACATGCACAGCAAGCTCAACCACAAAGCCTGGTGTTTCATTTTCATTTATTATCTACTGCAAGTCCTGCTGGAGCCTTAACGAACTTTATGCCACGGTGCTGATGAATTCAGAAGACTAAACTGAAAAGTTACAATATGCATTAAAAGAAATTCTACTGAATGGAGCTACTGTCTTTACAGCTCAGCGAGACAAGAAAACTGTATCTGTGATCCGGGATTTGGGGTTGGGGTGGAAAAAAAGCTTTCGTGTAATCTGCACTAGAATGAAATGGTTCGGGACGCTGTGGAATTATAACGTCAGTGTTAAGTTGGGTGCATCGGATGGGGCTGAGTTATTTAATCTGTGTAGTAATATCCGTGCACTAGATCCTGCATTCAAAAATATATGAGATTAAACCTCATCAAAATGAGGTTAAAAGGAAGTTTTTCATATCCCCTAAGTTATCCTTTGATTTATTATTATGAAGTATGAAATTCTACAAATTATTGACAATGAAAATAAGGTGTTCGGGTATGATCTTAACCTGTGTGTGTGTGTGCGTGTGTGCATGTGTGTGTTATTTGGGGTCAGACAGCTGGTTTAATCCATGAGAGCTCTGTCCTTAGATGATATGTTTATCTCTCTCCAAATACAGAGATGGGACAAAACTAGTGATGGGAAAGAAAATGAGACGCCACACTTCCACGCAAACTCGTCTCGGATGAAACAAAGGACTGTATGCAGTGATCTGAGTGATGTGTTCCTGTAAACACACGCAGACACACACATGCACTCACTCACACGTCAGTAGTTATATAAACGAGTATCAGGGGACGATGAGGAAGAGTTTCTGTAACTAATGTAACTGAAGACCTCTGAGGGACATGAGCAATAAAAGTGACGCAGAGCATTCTGGGTAAAAGCCAAGAGCAATTCTTTAGAGGTCTGGCATTCTAAGAAAGAAGAGATACAAACACTTGATTAATCCTTGCTAAAGCCTGATTTAGTGATATCAGAATAAGATGTTTTTTAATCTAATCAAATAAACTCACAAATTTGGGAGCATTATGTCAGAAAAGCATGTTGTGACTTAATATTAATATTATTTAACCATATCACCAAGCTCTATTCACCAGCTTGAGAAACCACAAAGCGCAAACTCCTCCATCCTGAAGATTTTGTCGTGTTTATGATAAAGGAAAGTATATTTTGAAACTTAGAAAATTAGAAAAATCATAACAGGGGTTATAGAAATCCAAAATCAAGATGCATTAAGATTCATAAAAACTTAGATGCACCCTAAATCAGGTGATGCGTCTCGAGTCGACACTGAAATTACCCTAAACTGTAATAAAAGTGACTCAGCCAGTGATACAAAACGAGCATCTAGAGAGACTGAAAAACTCCTCAATTCTATATGAGGACAACGCAACATCTTTCCTGAGACACTCTCTCTCCCTCTCTCTCTCTCACACACTTTATTTCAGTCCTCACATCCTCAGCAACTGTACTTTTGTGAGCTGAGCAGCTGGCGGTCAGTTGCGCATCAGAGCGATCCTTTCACGCGTCGCTGTGTTCAAAGCCGTAATTGCTTAATTAGTGAAATGCATTCTGGGAGGAAGAGTGTGTGCTGCTGATTCACGCTTTTCCGCTCCAAAACAAACAGCCGGCGAAGGGGCGAAGCGCTGAGTCGGGAATATTCGGCAAATTTTCGGAAGCTGGCTGTCAGGCCGGAGTGCTCCTGGAAAATCCTGTTTAACAGAATGTGACTCCGCGGATGAGCTTCCCTTCTGCCCTCGATACACACACACACACACACACACACACACACACACACACACACACATACACAGTCTCCGTCCTGTGTCACATGTCAAGTCCAATTTATTAAAAAGACAAACTTGCTGGACACATGCCAAAGATCCACAGCTTAAATATTTGCCCCTGTTATACATACACACTCAGATATGCTGAAGTTAGCAAACAGCAATCTTTACGTTAAAGAGCAGACTCATGTACGCACACACAGTGCATTTTGCTTTCTCTTTCGTTCCCTCGGCCAGTTCTGCTGTGTGTACATTTTTATTATGAAAACACTCTTTTGTGCATGAATGAGCATTTGAGCTACAGAGAGAGAGAGAGAGAGAGAGAGAGAGAGACAGAGAGAGGAGACTCTTCTCTAGCTAAGTGGCAGGATGCAGGCTACCAGGAAGAGATAAGTGCCTGAATGAAGTGGGCTCCCACACTTGCTCCTCTTACACACACATATATAAACACACACAGAGGGAAATCGGCGTACAAAGAGATGGAAATGTGTTTAGTGCACTCTAATGGCATGAGATAAGCACAAAGCCAAAATGTTCACACTCGGTTTTCCCTAGAGCAACAGAAGCAAGACCACCGAGAGCACAGGGTCATTTCCACGTTTCATACACACGCGCGTGATACACATGCACGTACTGTATGCTCCCAAGGTCACACACATACACTCAAGGAAATGTGAGAGAAAGCGAACCGCATAGGCGAATACAGAGCAAACAGAAATGAGGCTTTCTGCCCAATTCAACAGGAAAATGAGATTATGTGGCGCAGTGCAGAGATTTAAAGAAATTTCGATTCGTGAAAATGTAATCACATGACTTTGATTGTCTGTTAAAAGACACATTGTGCTCAGAATGGCATAGATGTATACGCTACACTAGTGGGGTCCGTGAAGCACATAGTCAGAACGTCGTGAAAGTTGGTTGCTGTGGTGAACACTGGCAGAAGTTTGTTGTCACCTGTCTACACTAAATCTCCCTGAGCACACCTCCTTACGCATTCAGTCGTGAATAAGAAGACTGTAGAAGTCATGTGAAGGCTGATGGAGAAACAGGGCGGAAAAAGCCGTCCACGGAAAGATGGTTTTTTTTGTCGTTGCTGGATCTGAAGAAAACGGCAGAAAACAGCAATCGTACATATATATTAGCAATCGTACATTTAAATAGATGCATTCTTTTTCAAACCTTCTGTCGTTCCATTATTCAGTACATAGCAAGTTTTAAAAAACACTTGCGTCTCATGTATATATCTGAAACTCTAACAGATTCACTGTTAACATGGAGAGTCTGCACTCTTCTTATTCACTATAATAAAACTAACGTTTACTCTTCAGGCTTAACACCATATGAGGTAAGGAGGTCAGTTCAGTCATGTCCGTTTGGGTTTTTTTTTTTTTTTATACATAACTGCAGTTTTTCCACAGACAAACGTTCAACCTTGCAATGCAGGTAATTACATATGCACTAAATACAGGATCCATCTCTGCAATTAGTGAAACACAGCCATAAAACACATCACCGGCCTGTGGGTTAATTAAGAGTACACAGATACACACAAACAAATAGCACAAGTACAGATGCAAACTCACGATCCTGTGATGCCTGGCTCTGGGTTTGTGTGCATGCATGGGTATGTGTGTGTTTGTGTGTAATGATAGTATTGACAGTCTGAAAAGAGACATGGTTTTTAAAACCTCTCCCTCTCATTAAGCTGTAAAATGCCCTACCATTAACCTCACACACGCACTCACACACACACACACACACACACAAAACCTATCCTAGCATAAACCTAGAATTGTATTGCACTATAATCATGCACAACCTTCAAACACACAGTCTCGGCTTGGAAACATGTATGGAGGGAATAGATCGAGATGTATGGAGAGACATAGACATACAAAGACACACACACACACACACTGACATGGACACACGCCCATTAGGCAGTAGCTCGGGTTTGTTTGTGTTTCTTTGCTCTCTTATTTAGGGGGCGTGGGCTGGATTTGCATAATCTGAAAGGATTGGTTATTCTGCAGTGACAGGGCCATTATGATTACAATGTCTTAAGATAACAGCAACAGATAAACGCGCTGTAATGACTGCATAATGATACGAGCCTATTACTGGCCTATTGAAACTAATACAACTTTTTTTAAGCAGTTTCTGTAAATAAAAGCAGGACAAAGCTTCTTATTTGGGAGCCAGAAAGGCTACGGCTCAGCTCAAATCTCTACAAGCTTAACTTTATCAAATGGAAGAGTTTCATTTTACAATTCTGTGTAGCACGTCTGCAGAAATCCGGGTGTAGATTTAGATCCCTGATGAGCAAACCAGGGGCGAGGAAAAACTCCCAGAGGAAGAAAAGACTCAAAAGGGAAGCTCTTCTGTGCGTGCAGTACTGAGTGTGTTCACTATGTTCAGGATGATTAGACTGGGATGAGCACAGGACAGTCGTTACAATTACAGCTGCAGTTATGAAAAGAAAAAATTGCCCATCATTTGGATACTGCTGTGGACCGTTAGGGTGATGTTTGTGAATGAATGCGTGTGTGTTGTGTGGTGTGTGTGCTCTGGTATCTTAGCTAGCAGTGCTAGAAGGCAGCATTTAAAACGCTCACTCAGCTAGCGATTGCTCTAGCGAGATGCGGATCGAAGGTGTTCAATGGCTCGGTTATTTTTAGCCGGTCAGCATTTCGCATTACACACCGAGAGTCAGAAAATACAACTTATCGGCACTTTTTGTTGCCGTGTTTACTTCGTAATGCACTACCTTACTGCAGCGATATTTACCTGGATACTTGCTGTTGTTTTAAAATCAGTCACAGTATTAGGAAAGTATTTAAATAATGAAATAACACAGACGCCCTGAAGATGAGCAGCACATACATAAAGCGTATTTAAACCTTCTTTAAGATCTTTCCACAAAAAAAAAAAAAAAAGCAAGATCTTGCTTTTGGTTACTGAGTTTAAGGTATTAATTAGCTGCATTAATAATTATGTCAATAGAAGGTCCTCACAAGGACAGTAAGCCAAACATGTGTGTGTATATGCGTGGGAGAAATGATCTAAATATTGTCCGCCCTTTCCCTTAAGTGATTCTCACAAATATTTTTCAGTTTAGGAAAACAGAGGTCCTCCCTACAACCATCTAATACTCCTACACTTTCCCTCCCCCTATACACACACACACACACACACACACACACACACACTCCTTAAACGGTTGCTTCTTGATGCTTTAAAGTTGGAAAACAGCTTAACGGTTGCAAGTTAACAAACACTGCCAGAACAATGAGACAGCTTCTCAGATTTACAATTACTGTGTAAACATTACAAGCAAGACGACAGCGAGACAGACGCATGCGGAGACGCCGAGAGAGACGGAGAGAGAGAGATAGAGAGAGAAAGAAAGAGAGAGAGACACACACACACACACAGGGAGAGCATTTAAAAAGAGTTGCAGACTGTTTTAAACATCTGTTCAGCCTTGGGTGAAGTTTCTCTCTCTCGCTCTCTCACACACACACTCACACACACGCACACACACGTGTACACATCACAAAGAACAGAAAGGACAACACATTACAGTCTTTTAGATCCTCAGTCAACTTAAACACACCCACCCACACACACACACACACACACGCACACACACAGAGCTGTCGATGTGTCCAGATGTGTGAGATGTGGAAAGCTGTCCAGCTGTCTGTCAGCTTAATAACAATGCAGGGGCGTCATATTTCATACGTGCACACGCACACACACACGTAAACACACACACAGCTGTACAGCACTCATGGAGTCAGTCACTCTCCAGTTTCATCACACAACATGTTTGTGCTGAGAAAGCTGCCAGTAAAGAAATGTTACCTGTTAGCTATATTAGCCCACGGTGCTACGTGTTTGGGTTGATTCGACACTTTAGGGGATAATTTCACACTCGGGGTGTTAGTTTTACATTTGGGATTTAGCCGTGAGTGCCAGTTGTTGCTGAAAGCCGTGGTAAACTGGTTGATTTGGCTGGATGATATGATGCAACTTTAATAGTGCCACAATACAATTTTCTAATATCATCGCTGACCGACTCCACTAGTACTCATAGCAGCAAACACCTGACTGGATATTAAAATCTATCTCTGTACAAAATGTTTCATTTCCCCATGTTTTGTGTTGAACACTTCATTGCTAGGGTCTCTGGTTTCCTACTGAAAACATGACAGTAGGTGGATTTGCTGCGCTTAATTACCTCTAGGTGTGAATGTGTGTGTGCATGTGTGTGTGTGTGTGTGTGCATGTGTGTGTGCATGGTGCCCTGCGATGGACATCCCATGTAGGATGTATTCCCTGCCTTGCACTCAGTATTTGCGTGACCCTGACCAGGATAAAGCGCTTACTTAAGACGAATGATTGGATGAATGAATATGTCTGAGAGAAAAAGTCAATTACACACACAAACACACACACACATACACAAACACACACACACTTAATCTCTGCTCTGGGGCAGATGCGGCTCTGCACACTGACTGACAGTGAAGTTTGCACACATCTACTCGCTGTCAAGGAGAATGTGCGCGTGCGCGCGGACAGGTGGCGCACGTGCCCGAGTGGCGGCGGTGCGCACGTGGCTTGGGGAACCGCGGGATCATCCTGGTTTGGAGTGGGGGGGGGGGGGGGGGGGGGGGGGGGGGGGGGGGGGGGGGCTTGTGTGTGTGTGTGTTGTGAGGAGGAACCGCAGGCTGTTAAAGCGCTGGCGCAGCGACTCAGTGAAGGAAGGAGAAAGTCATCACTACTCTGTCTTACTGCCATCACTGCGACTAGAAAACAAGAGAACGCAGGAGAGCAGGAACGCGCGCGCCGCGAACTACACACATAAGCGGTGCAATCCGTTAATAAAAACTTTTCCGGTCAACTCAAGGTAACAGAAAGAGTGACAAAGTAACTGTTAATTTGCTATAGCCATAACGCTTCAGGTAGGTCTATAAATAGCCTGAGTGTTAGCAAAAATTAATAATAATAATAATAATAATAATAATAATAATCTTACCGGCTTTGCAGGGATCTTTGTAGTCTATGGTCTCCGTTTTCTCCTCTTCATAATAGTCAAAGCTCTCTTCGTAATCTAAGCAGTTGTACACGGACACTTTGCCCCAAAAAGTGAAGCCGGCCAGCAGCAGAGTGATCCAATGCATTTTACTAGTCCGTGTTGAATGCATGCAGTCCATCAGGGGGAAAAAAACAGCGGAGTGTGCAGGCTTGGAGAGCTCGCGCTGCAATTTAGCGGCTCGCGTAGAACCTCATTGGTCCGGTACGACGAGCGGGGCAGGACGGAGCGGGGGCTCGCGCAGGTCTCAGAGGACGCACACACACATACACACACATACACATACACACACACACACCCCCACCGACATGCACGCGCTCCCAGAGAGCAGAGCAGAGCAGAGCTGCGGGGGGTCAGAGCTCACTGAGAGAGAGAGAGAGAGAGAGAGAGAGAGACAGAGAGATAGAATTATTATCAATTTACTGCAGTTATCTAGTAACTACATAGTGTACAGCCTATTAAACGCATCACAAGGCAGCTTTACATTATGCAAACAACATCAAATCAATACACAGTGATTAGTAAACAATCAGTCTGTTTGTATTAAAGTAATCTAGAATTTAAATTACTCTTAAAGGGATGTGCAATCTGGAAATATAACATTAATATTATATTATTATTATTATCATAGCACTTTACTAGTAGTAGTAATAGTTGTAGGTGTTGTTGTTGCTGTTTCTTGGTAAATGGCCAAAAACACGTTCATATTTGTAAGTTTTTTTTTTTGTTAGAGCTATTCAAAAAAAAAAAAAAAAGCAATAGTGATGCATGATCCTTGTCGCTTGGGTTGTGCCATCAAGGGTACATCTTTTGTACCCTTTAATATGCATCTTTATACCTTTAAAAATAATTTAAGATATACACAACTGGACCTTAAGAACCACTTTTAAAGCTTTACTCTAAAAGCTGCACCACATGCACCTTTCCAGGTACATAATAGAGCACAAAACATGCATCCCTGATGGCTCTCGAGCTCCGCGGAAAGGTTCAGTTCTGTACCTTTATTTCTGTATATGACCTACTGTTGTGCTACAGACTGATTTAAAGGTTTAATATTCTATGATTAAGCCAGTGAGTTTGAACTGTACTGAGACAGAGAGAGAGAGAGAGAGAGAGACGGAGGGAGGGAGAGAGAGAGAGAGAGAGAGATGGCACGAGTCTAAATAATGAAACTTACCGAAAGAAAGTGGCGCGAGCGTCCGGCAGAAAGGAGAAATGCCTGAATCTTTGACTGCTTTCGTAAATTCAGTCTTAAAACTAAAGCGATTTGCACTCAGACGCCGCGCGCGCACCAGCTGCGCGCGTGCTGCTCACGGGTTTGCGCCTGAGACATGGCACGCGCTTTTTATACACCTGTGTGTACGTCTCTGACACGCTACCTGGCCTATTGTGGACACAGGCGTCTCTCCAACAGGAACAACCGGTTTTTTTTTTGTTGTTGTTGTTTGTTTTTTTTTTTTGGGAGCGAGCCGGTAGCTGTAAAAGTAACACGGTGCCTAAAATTTCAGTAATCCTCCTATAAAAGGGCGCGCGCACACAGGCGTCAGGATGTGAGGTAACTTTCCATGTAGGTGAGAGGAACCGTTATAAACGCCAATGAGGCTTCATTCACCGTGTGACAATTAACAAACCCCATTTACTTCTTAATTTGGGGCCCATAAAGGTAATACAGCCCCCCCAAACACACACACACACACACACACACACACACAGAGAGAGAGACAGAGACAGAGAGAGAGAGAGAGACAGAGACAGAGAGAGAGAGAGAGAGGAGTAATATTCGGGTCTTCGTCCTAAACCACACACTCAGAAAAAAAAAGTGCACTAAACCTCTACCCTACCTTGTCACTGAGGTGGTACTCTCAGGGGTACATCTTTGTGCACCTACCCTAAAAGTATTACTCTAAAAGCTAATTAAAGGTGCACGACTGATCCTTAAGGTCCAGTTGTATACATTAAATCAGAGTTTAAGAAGAAGAGACGTGCTAATACTATAAAAACTACACTTCTGTCAACTCCTTTCATAAATGGCCGCCATTTTGTTAACTAATTAGCCAATTATTAGCCGTCCTAAACCGCATATTAAGTAGCCTAATGTGTCAAAATAGTATAGTGAGTAACTCCACTAGCCGGTAGCTCCTGTAGCTGGATAAACGCAGCTCTGAGGTAAATCATTTGCCCTGAAAACCTGAATAAAAGTCAAACAAAAAGGTTCTTTAAACCTTATTTACTACCCTGAAGCTCAAATTTATCACACAAGTAGAGAACTCATGATAGTACCCGTGTGTGTGTGTGTGTGTGTGTAAACAAGAAAGGTTACAAACTAAGCGACCCAATGCAAAGCGAGTAGCGCCACTGAAACCTCGAAGTCCTGCTATAAAAAAGTAGCCTTACTTATGGAGCAGGCTTTTAGGGATATTTATGAAGCGGGGTTTTACACTCCCTTGTTAACTCACGCGTTATATTAGAGAGAGAGAGAGAGAGAGGGAGAGAGAGAGAGGCAGCTTACCTCAGGAAAATGCCCTCAGGGTCTACACGGCTTCAAAGCGCAGGCTCATCCTCCACGACTGCGTGTCTGTCTCTCACAAACTCTTCAGCAGCGCTTCTGCTCCTGCACTCAGGCGGAGTAGCGGCGTTTATGGCCTCCGCTGACTCGGTACCGGGTTTTTCCGAACGGGCCCGTTTCCCTGGAGATTAGTGAGCGCGTCTCTCTGCTGGCTCGCGCGCTCAATCGCTCGCTCGCTCGCTCTCAGCCGCGCGCGCACAGATTAATCCCCCCCCCACACACACACCTCCCCTCCCCTCCCCTCCCGCGCTGCTCGAGGTAGCTGCCTGCTGACGTCACGTCATCAGTCCATCAAGCTGCGCGGAGCTGAACTTCGGGGGAAGCTTTCGGGGCGCGAGACACAACACGCCGGCGACTGAGATCGTAAATGACAGATGACGCCAGTGCTGCAGAGTCTTTTCACTGGGGCAAAAGTAGCTAATGCATGCTCAAAAAGTCGCTACAGATGACGCCACGGGCTCATTTGCATATTCATTACTAATTTGCATCTTCATAAGTCATCTTTATGCTTATTTGCGTATAAAAACGTGAAGCATGAAGGAGTGAGGTCTTCTATGGACACTGTTCTGACTGAATAAAGTTGTATCAAATAAGTAAGGAATAAAACAGAAGGTGCTGTGATGCAGCCTGGCACAAAGCAGAATTCCTTTTACCAGCTCGTACCTATGTTAAACTTATTAATCAACAACATGTCATGCTTTTCATTCATTTAGAGTTACATTTAATGATGTCCCATGTGGTGTGTACACCGACCTCACGCCAGAGAACACGAGGACACAGGGAGAACATGTACAGAAACTCCTCACAGACAGTAACACAAGCTCAAGGTTGAACCTGAGACCCTGGAGCTGTGAGGTGGCAATGCTGCCTGTTGCACCACCGCTCCACACACAGATGAAAAAAAAACACATTTTTATTACTTGTAAATATGACCAAGGAGAGAGTTTAAAATGAAGGACAAAACAGTGTACCAGTGGGATGAATCGGTGATCAGTGACTGGACATTGGGGACAATAGTAATTAGTGATTGGACACTGGGAACAAAGGTGATCAGTGATTGGATGTTAGGAACAATGGCAATTAGTGATTGGGCGTTGGGAACAACAATGATCAGTGATTGGACATTGGGAACAATGGTAATTAGTGATTGGACATTGGGCACCATGGTGATCAGTGATTTGTTGTTGGTGACAAGCGTGATTAGTGATTGGTTGTTGGTGACAATGGTAATTAGTGATTGGACATTGGGAACAACAGTGGTCAGTGATTGGACATTGGGAACAATGGTAATTAGTGAATGGACATTGGGCACCATAGTGATCAGTGATTTGTTGTTGGTGACAAGTGTGATTACTGATTGGTTGTTGGTGACAATGGTAATTAGTGATTGGACATTGGGAACAACAGTGGTCAGTGATTGGACATTGGGAACAATGGTGATCAGTGATTGGTTTTTGGTGACAATGGTGATCAGACAGCAGTTACCTTTTATTGCTGACCAGAAAAATCTCTGAAAGTCTGTGATAACTCTTCTCTTCCTGCCATAATGTCTCTAGCCGTGTAGCTATTCGCTGGTATGATGATCCGCCCTCTGCAAAATAATTTGCATTATGCATGCGGTTGGCCACAACTGTGGATCTGCTATAGACACCACAATGATGATCCTTGTGACAGAGTATACTACAGACAAAAAAATAGTACCATCAATAATTCTAGTGACTGGTTGGCATTTAGCTACAATGATGTCTATGTTATTACAGTGATCACTGAAGAGTTCTGGGTGTCAGAGCTGGCCGTATTTGTTAACACAATAATACAATAGTTTGGACCCAATCTTCATAGTAGGAATCCAACCACTTTTTCTGCCTACGTCAGACTCATCATTTCAGTACCATTATTGGGATTGATTGCCAAACTGTGGATGGTAATGATTTGTCAAGACACACAGGGACCCTGTAGAGGGTGAAATGAGATATGACAGGAAGGGAACACAACGGAACAGGCTGGGAATCATTTGTGTGAAACCTCTTAAACGTTTTGTGATTGAACTGAAACACAGAAGATGAACGTTGTTGTCTCTACGAGTGAATCTATATAGTCTCCTCTGTATGGTCCTATACACAAGGGAATGCAGGACATTCTCCAGGTATTCATTAAGAGAGGTAAATAAAGGAGGTGTGAAGTCCCCCTGAGAAACAAGTGAGCTATCTGTCCAAATGGTGAGTACATAGATTAATGAACCGCGTACTAGCCGAGCTCTATTTTTAAATAGCATCGATCTGTGATACGCTGAAAAGTTGGAAAAGTCCAATGCAAGCAGTCCTGTTTTAGAACTCAGAAGTTTAGATAATTAATTTTGCACTCAAACACACACACACACACACTTATAGTCTTATACTTATGAGAACTTTTCAATGACATAGTAATGCTATGCTTCACCTAAACCTAACCCTATCCTTAAGCTCGGTAACCTCTTTTAGTGTTTTAAAGCTAAAAAAAAGAAAAATATTTGTAAAATATTCCTATCATTGTGCGGAGATTGTTACTTACGTATTATTTGAAACATCACGTTAAAGGCGAGCTAGTTTTTTAAGCCCCCTATTGGCTGCAAGCGGAATTGCAATAGCTGCGCAGACACTGATGAAGAGTGATGCAGCAGCGCTTTAGTGCTTTTACTCCAGCTCTCTCACCTCAGATCAACTTCCACATCTTCAACTTTCCTGCCAATACCATCGCCAACCCCATCATTTAAGCACATCGCAATTATTTCATATTTAATAGTGTTTCAAAATGGAGTTTTCCTTTAAGATTATCAGTGTGTGCGCATATGTGTGTACTTTGAGTGTGATCAGGCACACACCACTCCGACTGAGAATTGACGTAAGCTACAGTACGAAGTGTTCGTGTGCGTAGTGAACAGTTGTAACCCTTACCCGCTGTGTATGACCTCAGATCTGGAGCTCAGCAGAGTCCTTGGGAGAGTACACACACACACACACACACACACACACACACAAACTTGGCTAGCGGAGAGAGAGGATTTCCTCTGTTTAAACATGCTGCGTGAGTGTGTGCCTCCATGTGGAAGTGTGTGAGAGAAAGAAAGAAGAGTTAAAACAATACGAAAGTGCAAGAAAAGGATTTTAGTGAACTCTTACAAAGATTTACAAAATTATAGCAGATAAAATGAGAGATATCAGCTCACACACATGTAAACATATGGAAGTTCTATAAGGAAGGAGATAAGAGCAAAAGATCAAGTGTCTCTCCTAAAGAAGTCATGTGAAATGTTTCAAACATTTACACATGTAGTGTTTTTTTATTGATTATGATTATTATTTTTTCACACGATTCATTTATTTTCATCTGATTTATTTTTCATGTTATTTTTTACACATTATTTATTTTCATGTGATTTTTTTTTCACATGATTAATTTCTCACATGACTTGTTACGATTGATTTATTTTCATATTTGATTTTTACATATGTTTAGTTTATGTTCATAAATTCTTTTCACAAAATTCATTTATAATGATTTTTTTCATGATTCATTTATTTTCATGTGATTTTTAAAATTTATTTATTTATTTATTTATTTTCAAATGCAATTTTTCACAACTGATTTATTTTCACTTGTGACTTTTTTTAATAAAAGATTCATTTATTTTTACGTGATTTTGACACATTCAGCGATTTTCACATGTGATTTTTTTTACATGATTAATATTTTTCACGTGATTTTTTTTGATCATTAATTTTATTTGATTTGTACACGATTCATTTTTTTTTCCTGTGAATTTTTTCTGTGATTTTTAGAAATGATTAATTTAGTTTCAACATTTTTTCCCCCCATTTTTTCCCCAATTTTTTTTTACACATTGTTCATTTATTTTTACGTGATTTTTCCCAGGCATGATTTGGTTATTTTCACATGTGATTTATTCATATAAAATTTAAAAAATGTATATAATTTTTTCAATTATTTATGACATTCATATTATGTCACATGATTACTTGAGTCTGTATATAACACCTTCACGTTTTTCCACATGTAATCACATACAGTTCACACAATCACATGTGAAAAACATGATCACATGAAATGTACTGTATGTAATAATAATAATAATAATAATAATAATAATAAACTTTATTTTATATTGTGCCTTCAAAAAGGCCTCTCAAGGCACTGTAAATAGGAAAAGAAAATAGAAACAGACATACATAGCATAAAACAAAGTATATAAGCATGTGCCAAAAGCAGTTAATAATAAAATACAATTCAATAATAATAGCAATAATAGTAATAAAAAAAGTCATCAGGGAAAAGCTATCCTAACGAGATAAGTTTTGAGAGAAGATTTAAATATACTAAAAGACTGGGCTTCTCTAAGATCAGATGGTAGTGAGTTCCACAGTTTTGGAGCATAAGAAGAAAATGTCCTATCACCCATAGTACGTAAACGATCTCCGCTCTTCCAGAATTGGACGAGCGGAGATCACATTTTGGGGTGCAATGGGTTAAAAGTTCAGCCAAATACTGGGGAGCCAAACCACGCAAAGCCTTGTATGGGTATTTTAAAATCAACACGAAACCTGACAGGGAGCCAGTGCAAGGACTCCAAAATAGGAGTGATCATCTGTCCTGGACCTAGTCAGGATTCTAGCTGCCGAACTGTGGCAGCTTGCCAATATGTGGGTGGCAAGGTGGCACAGAGTGTACCGTTGCAGCCTCTCTGTGTGGAGTATCTGCGCATGTTCTCGCTGGGTTCACTTAGGTTTCCTCTAAGTACTCTGGTTTCCTCCTAAAAACATGCCAGTAGGAGAACTGGCTATGATAAATTGCCTGTAGGATTGAATGAGTGTGAATGTGTGTGTGCATGGAGCCTTGAGATGGGCCCTGAGACGGGGTGTATTCCAGCCTCAAGCCCGGTGTTCCCAAGATCCATCACAACCCTGACCAGGATAAAGCGCTTACTGAAGACGAATGAATGAATGAAATGTGATGTGGTTTTTCCATACGGAGTACAAAGTTCAATACAGATCAAATAAATCCTTTGTGTGAATGTTTGTGGTTTACGATAAAGCCTTTGTTATTATGGAATAGAATTAGCCTAACAAAGCATTCGAAAGAGGGTAATTAGTGGATTACAAACAAAAAGGCAAGCTGCCTGCGGAGAACGAATAAAAAGCAAGATAAGAGAGTAAGACAACATAAGAGAGGCAGGGTGCTGTAAGGAATTTAATTTAATCCAATTTAAGCCACATGCATCCGCTAATATCTGAGGAGAGCAGAGCTCTCTCACACTCTGCCAACCCACAAAACCACCACCCTGCGAGTGTGTGTGTGTGTGTGTGTGTGTGTGTGTCAGGAACCGCTGTCTCTTTGAGTCTTGCGTCCCTGGCTGTGTGAGATATGTTTCCTTTCCAAAGTAGAATGGAAGTGCATTACGGCTTGTGTTTGTGTGTGTGTGTGTGTGAGTGAGTGTGTGTGTTTATATGTGCGTGATCATTTGAACTCCATCCAATGTTGATCTCAGGTGAGAAAAAAAAGTTTCTGCAAATCTTTGTATGCTTCATATCTGAATGTTGCACAGCCAATTCCTTTTATAATATGCAACACTCGAATACAGCTTTAGCTATAACTACTGTTTTATAACAAAACAGATACAATAGAAGTACTCAAATTTGAATGTAGGGTGCAAATAAAATGTATGTGTGTGATTTTTAAGTTCCCAGTGTTTCTCTCTATCACCTACTGTGAAGGTGTGGACTGCTCCAGATAAGATACGACCCGAGTGAATACAACTAACTTCAAGAATGAGAATATTTCACAACCAAGGTGTCCAATCCCAGCCAAAAGGAAGTGGCCCCTTTGAAACAGGAAGAGGAAATGAAGAGTGTTTGTGAAAGGACGTAGAAAGGATTGTGACAACTTTCAAAGAGCTTTTGTGTATTCTCTCTCTCTCTCTCTCTCTCTCTCTCTCTCTCTCTCTCTGAATTTAGAATAGAATTTTCATAGCTTTTTTTTTTACAAGCCAGATAATACAGAATATAAATAAAACATTCAGAAAGAAGACAAAGTTAGACTGTAACATTCCTTCAAATTTCTCACACAACATTCCCATTTAAAACAAAACTTCCCATGGAAATTAAAATGCAGGCAAGTTGTAGGAATATTTTAAACCCTAAGCTCTCTAGGAACCAAAAGTTCCAAAAACCATAACTGTGTATAAAGGTCCTGTTAACCTAAAATTGTTAAAAATAAATTGTCTCCAAGGTACAGCATGTTAAAAGAAAATGCCACCCTGAAATATATTAACTTTGTTCATATTTGAATATTTGTGATGTGCTTAGAGATTTTGTTGCTGAGTTGTTTGTTTTTGATGTATTTCCATTAGTTATGTGAGAAGTTAGTGGCTGTGTGCAGGACATTGCTAGCACAGTTACGGTGGCATTTAAAAGAAGAAAAAAATTCTGAGCCCTGAGTAACAGCAGTAGTATTAGCGTTAAAGTTGAAGCTTTGGAAGATAATTTGTGTGAGCAGAGTGTAGAAGAAGGTGAGAGCTAGACATGCTAAGGACTGAAGTGCTGCCGCATCGTTCTCTTTAGGTAGGGACGAAGCAAGGGCTAGATCTTTTCTGAGGAACCTTGGCAGAACTCAACATGGGGAGTAAGATTTAGCTCTGGCCACTCCACCATCATCCAACCAGAGTGATCACGTGAGAGAGGTGGTGTGACAGCTTCAAAACATCTTGGTTTATGATAACTCACTTGCCCCTGAATCTCCCATATTTGCACCTTTATCTAAGAGAAAAGTTATTTAGTAAAATGCCTAACTACACAGGTTTTCAAGCTACATTTGGGCTTAGACCTAGAGTCTGACTCCAAACACTAATTGAAAGATTATTCCTAAACCTAGTTGTGGGGGAAAAAAAGCTCTGCTTCCTGCAGTTATTCTAGATACTGATAAAGATCCTGCACCTTTTGATTGAAGCAGCTATGATCATAATGTCATAATAGACCAAAGTTTCACTATACTGTGTGGTGAGACCATTCGGTAGAATTAGATATTAGTAAAATCTTATCATCAATGCACACATTTCCTGCAAGCCAATGTAGCGTGGATAAAAATCAAACTTTCTGGCTCTAGTAAGGACTCTAGTAAGGCTGTATCATGTAATGACATTATATTTCTTAAATTTGTTTCTGAGATTTAAAAAAAAACTCAGAATCTTTCACTGCTGCACATGATGAAATTGAAAGGCCATCAAGAGTTACTATACAATCAGAATGCTTACTTCTAGCTGTGTGTGGTCCTAGAAGAAGTTTTTCTGTATTCTTGGAATTAAGTAGGAGGAGGTTACTTAGTATCAAGTGCCTAATGTCATTTACACTTTGCTCAATTTTATTAAGCTGGTGTCTGTCATCTGGCTTTGCTAAAGCATACAGTTGTGTGTCATTGGAATAGCAATGGATACCAAGATTATGATTAATTGCACCCAGAGGTAGCATATATAGTGAAATAAGCTGTGGGCCTCAGATAGAAGCCCAAGGGGACTACTTCTGCAGCTACCTTTACAGCATTTGGCAGACACCCTTATCCAGAGTGACTTACATTTATCTCATTTATACATCTGAGTAGTCGAGGGTTAAGGGCCTTGCTCAAGGGCCCAATAGTGGCAGCTTGGCAGTACTGGGGATTGAACCCATGACCTTCCAATTAGCAGTCTAACAGCTTAATCACTGAGCTACCATCAACAGTCCTTGCTTTGCCAAGTCCTGTAATTGCATGGCATATATTATATCTGGTGTTTCATAAAAAGAGGTCAACCCCCTCAAATCTAGAACTGGAACTTTTCTTGTGTTACAGCAATATCTGATATTGACAAGACCCTGTACACTGATAAGTTACAAGGTTTGTGTCCCTGCAACATTCCCAGAACCCAATGGTCTGACAGTCACTGCTCAATGAACAATATTTTCAGCTATAAAGTGTCTCTCCACATGGGTGTGATCCATGGGGCCCTTTAGTGGTATGGATTTTAGTGATATGAATGGGTTTAGGGCCAGCTCCATGTGATGGATAGAAGTGCCTACTATGGGCCTGATGGCATGATTCCTCCTGCCTGAGGCTTGTGCAAGGCAGGTGGAATCTTTGTGGGTTTTGGGATACAGAACTGGGTTGCACAGAATGGTCTGGTGGATGTTTGGCTGGTTTTGTGAATCCGAAGCCTGCATTCTCCTCTATAGGGCCTCTTTGGCAGCCGGCCCATATTTTGCTAGCCATGCTTGGCCCTTTGTGAAAACCAGGTTGGCTCAGTCAACCAGTCAGTATATTGTGAAAGAATGAGGGGTCATAAAGGGAAACCAGCTCCATCCCCAGAGGTGAATATTAGCTAAAATTTGGCTAACTTTGCAGACTAAACCGAGAACAGCATGTGGTATGGCAAAGGAAAGAGAACCCAACCTGGAAAGGACAATGAGGTGTAATTCAAATCCAGCCCCAGTGTTAATGGAATTTAGCTAACTTAGCAGGTTCAGCAATGAATAGTGTGTGGTACAGCAAGGGAAAACCATGCAAGGTGGTGAAAGAGTGTGGCATAGTAAGAAAAAATCATTCCACTAAGCTTTTAACACATAATCACAGGCCAGGTGGTCGACTAGACAGCAGGAAATGTGAAATACCCGAAGGAGAATGAGGCAGTAATGAGCAGCAACACAGAAGTTCTTAGAGATTACTAGCAAACAGTGCACTATGCGATAACTTATAAAGCTAGCAATGCTAGAAGGCCAACTTGAAGGTAATGATCACCACAGAAGCACAGTAGTTGTGTGAACGAATGTAATTTGATAATAGGATCTAAAAATGGAAACAAAATTATTTTTGTGCCACTTTAATACCATTCCTAAAAATTAGAATTCTCTGAAATTATCTAAATTGTAAAAACATTTAAAAAGATTTTAGTGTATGCTAATTACATTTATAGATTTTTTAAATGTCAAACACAAAGGTAAAAAAAAAAACAATCTTGAATTTGTGTTATTTGTGTAGAATGACCCCTATAGCAATATGATTTGGTCTGGGTGATGCTGGAGGACTGTTCCTTTTGTTATCCTGGCTTGGGGGAAAAAAAACATACAATCATAAGACCTTGCAACAATTACTTGTTCTCCGGTTTGTTTACTTACAATAACATTGAGGTTAAACTTAAACCTTTACATATGTGTAATTGCTATTTCGGGTGCTACTGGCCAGTGGCAGTATAACATCTAATGAAGGACATGTAGACTCAGACAGGCCTGTGAGCACTTTCAGTCTTCTCACACTACACTCACACACCCACACACACACAGACACACACACACACACACACACACACATGCACATGCTCATACTGTATCTTACTTTCCTTTCCTCTATGCCTCCCTTTATTTCCTCTCACTCACTCTTCATCTTGATCTGTCCTTCACTTGTCCCTGTCACACTTCTTTCTTCACAGGCAATCTATCCATCGATTTACACTGCAGAGAGGAATGATAAGATTGACGGAGGACCAGAAGAGGGAATGTTTCAAATCAATATGGAGAAACAAAAGCATGTTCCTCTCTTCATTTCTATACTGTTAGACAAAAAGGCAGTTTTTCTCCCAAAGGTACAAGTGAAAATGTATTCTCAAAGGTACAACAGCGGGTCCTTAAGGTGTAGCTATATCGTATATTATGCTATACAATACTTTAAATGAGTTTTAAAGGTACAAAAAAGTAAGCACAATGTAGGAACAAATGTTTGTTCCATGAAAAGTAATTTTTACCTCAGAATGTATTCCTTTGTTTGCACACTACTGAAAACAAATATATCTATTATGGAAGGCATAAAACCCTTGGAGCATGCAGTTGTTGGAAAATAATCAACAATAGGGTGGCATAGTGAAGTCTGACACAAAGTACAGTTACTGTTACGACCCCGAAGTTTCCAATAATAGCACATCCGAATTTTCTTTCTCTTATACCACATACGATTTGCCAGCAACTGCTATTTTTTAGTTAGTAAACAACAACAAGCCAAAATTTTTATCAGTTTATAGCTTACATTTACAGAAATTTGTCAGACGTTGTTATCCAGAGCTCTTTGTATTCTCCATCAGAAGCATATCCACATACTTAAATGGGTCAGGGTCTAAGAATATCATTAAATTAGTGCTCATTTTAGTGCTTGGATAAGAGGCAGGTCTTTCGGCTTTGTCTGAAGACAGCCAGCGACTCATACAGTGGGATTACGCTTATTGGTGTGGAATGTTTAATGTTGTGGAACATCTGCAAAACGAGATATTTCCTGTTATCACTTCCTGTTATCTCTTGAAGTTTATAAAACAAAGCAAATGCGGCTTGTCATGTTACAGAGAAACCGCAAAGTCCTCTGTCTTGAAGACTTTCCCATTAAAGTTACAGCTTTACCTCCGACTGTGACAAAGATCTGACGCTGGAGACGGAGACTCCTTATAAAAATGCTAAATAAACATCTCCTCACTGAAAACATTGCTTTTTTTAAACTCGTGTATGTGGAGTTTCCTTCGTACAAGTCCCTGTGTAAGCTACTATAGAAGCGAGAACATTACAATGAGAGCATCGATACAAACCTAGCAGCCAGAACTATTGTCAGAGCTGCTGTTATAGAAAATGAATCAACACCTTCTGACCAATCAGAATCAAGATTTCAACAATGATGTAGTATAAATAATAATAAGAAAAATACTTAATAGTCTGTTAACTGAATTGCAGAGAAAAAACATTGTGTGCCTATAAAGCAACCAGCTTCAATATGTGTACATGTGTGCTTTTGTGTGTGTATGAGTTTGTATGAGTACACACTGGGTGCTGTCCTCTTGCACAAGTGTTCTGATGCGTGGATGTATGTATGAAGTGTGTGTTTGTGTGTGTGTGTGAATGTGACCGCTCGTCTTTGTGACTCTTCCATCCCCTGCAGCAGCTGTTCCAGTGGATAAGCCTCAAACTCCGGCAGTTGTCACGATGCTGCTTCTGAGATTGTGTGTCACACATCTCTGCAGGCTACAGGGAATCGACAAGCTGATGTGCAGGAACAAACACACACACACACACACACACACACACACAAGAAGCAGAAAAGAGAGTAATGGTAGGAAGGGATAGTGTAAATGTAAAGAAAACCCCAGAAAGCAATAGGGATAACAGAGCAATTTGATAACACACACACACACACACACACACACACACACATACACACATGTATGCACATATTCCTGGAGTAGTGTCCCATGCTGTGTGTCCCTGCTGTGACCCAGCATACCTTATGATTAATAGATTTATTTTAAAGGTGCTCAGTGTGTAATTGCTGAAGTGTAGATCAACCTCGGACAAGAAAATTAAAAAAATATATATATTGCTTAACAACCACTAAACCCAACAAGCAGTTGTTAGCATATTTAATACGTACTGTATTTTAGTGCGTTCAGCTGATTTTAAATTTTAAAACACCACTTAATTATCTCACTTTGATAGCTCGTTGATATCGCTCAAGTAAGGTTTGTTGTCTCTATTCATAGATTCATAGACATAGTCTATGAATGATGTTAATCTTCATAAAGTCCAATTGAAATACTTATGACCTCTTTTGAATGTGTTTTTAAAAAGTCAGTATAAGCCAATGTTCCATTGATTTACTCACCTTTTTAGATATTGTGCAGATTTAGCTCCATAGAGTTATTATTGCACCTAGTGGTCAAAAATGAGAACTACAACAAGCAATAATAGAAGCCCACTGGGGCGGGAATGATGCTGCCCCACGCTCTGGGGAGGAGCAGCAGACAGGACGGTTAATGACAGGGTTGTCAGGGTTGATTAGTTTAAAAACACTGTTGGTCTGTTGGTGTTTTATAGCAAATCATCAGAAATAGATGTAAAAAAAAAAATCAGCAAAAAGCCAAACTATAAGCGCAGACAGTGTGTCTGTGAACAGATCCATTTCTACTGTAAGATATATTGCAAAGATTCAAAGAGGGAAAGGGGGATTATGGAATGGATTATGTCTGTACAACATAAATACATGTGAAATACTAGTTTCCCAAGCTAAGGCGGATAAAAAGAAGAAAAATGGCTCCATTTTCCAATGTCCAAAATTTTTTGGGCTAGTTTCAGGTTCTTTTGTGTGGTTTTGGAGATGTAGTTGTGCTGGAACACAATTTTGCTGAAATCTGTCAACCCTGATTAATAATATTACCTCAAACACAGTTAAAGCTCAAAATGAGCTGTTTTATTATTAAAACATTATTAATGTCTTCCTGCCACACCACACCAGAATCTCCGGTCACGGGAGAACACCTTGAGACAACATGAGGAAGACAACCTTGAGAGGAGCCAGAATTAAAAGCGAACCCACTGGATAGTGCGATTATAGATCATTCCTCTTCTAGTGTACTATAAACTCGAACAGTGCTAAATGTGTTGAAAGGATGTTCAGGTTCAGCTTCCTTTTTAGGAAGTGCAATTATTCATGTCGTCCATGTGGGACCATCCACAGCAGCAAGAGGTGAGTCACAAGTGCAGAAAGCTCCATGCAAAAAAAAAAATAAATAAAAAAACGTATCAGGATGAAGGGAAAGAGGAGCCACAGCAGTAGAAGTGTCTCAGGATCAAGCACCAGCTTAAATTCAATAGAACATTAAATTGTACTGTACATAATAAAGCTGTCTCGCACCCACAGTGCATACATTTCTAGGGTCATAAGCAATTATTTCTTATCACAATGATAAGGAAGCCCAATACAGCCACACACACACATACACACACACACGCACACGCACATGCACATAAACAAAGATCACAGGATGTGAAAGTAGAGGTGAAAGATGAGAAGGTTAGCCCACCCTGAAGAACAAAAGAGGTAAAGAGAGGAAGGAGAAAGACTGAAAGAAAGGGCAGATTTGAAACACATCCTCAATCAAAGCAAAGCTCCCTGGTGCTCTCTTACACATGCACTGTCTATGTGTGTGTGTGTGTGTGTGTGTGTGTGTGTGTGTGTGTGTGTGTGTGTGTGTGGGCTTGATGCATTTGGCACCAATTCTTACAGCCGCACACTGATACACTGGAATGCTTTGGATAACATTTTAGAGAAGTAATATGTGTACTGTATTAATATCCTCCCTCTTTTTTTTCTCACACAAACACAGACTGTGTGTAATCTATAAAAATATACAGCGTACAAAGTAAAAGAGTCGAAGTAGAAGCCTGAAGTTTTCGGCTTTACAAAGTTAAGCTGTTTATTATGTGTTGAAATAACTGTTACAGTGATTGATTAACACCTCCAGTGGTCACATGGACAACACTAGTCAACATTATAAGGGCTGATGAGGCATGTTAAGTAAGTGAATGTGAACAGATTACCGTGTTCACATACGGTACTTTACGACTCCGTTTACCTGACTGTCATACAGAGACGTGGTTGTACAAGTGTCAGTAAGGCTGGCGTTATAAAGACCTTAGAACATTCACAATTCGCTGATCCTATAGGGTTTCATCCCAAACTACAAACTGCTGTACTAACTAGTACGCCAAAATAGTACACTAAATATCTTATACACAAATATGCCATACTGATCATATACCATTTAATACCATGGGATTATACTGTAGAGTTTGGGATGAAGTTATGGTTCTACTAAAATATAATCACTTTATATTAAAGGTCTCTTAACTGACATTATAACACAGTGACATTATAACCCATTATAACTGTTGAATGTCTGAATCCGATTGGTCAGATGATGTCGATTACTTTTCTGTGTCTTTCATTTTATAGGTCTTTTTAACAAAGTCATACAATCATTGATATGGTGAAGTTTTCTGTAAGGAGATGTTTATTTACCATCTTTAGTCTCTAGTGTCAGCACTTATTATTCTGTAATATTCAGTAACGACATAACCGACTCAATGTCGTGGACCTTTCACAACTTGAGATGTAACTATGAATGGGTAAAAGTATGACGTGACGTTCTTTAATAAATTTTTAAAAATGTTGACAAATTGCTGACAAATTGCTGTTGTATAAGAGGAGCAAAACACTTCAGGAAGTGCCGTTATAGGAAAATAACTAACAGGGTGGTAACAGTAACTCCGCTTCACGTCAGAACACATCACAGTACTACATCACTGATTATTTTCCTATAACAGCATGCCCTGTAGTATTTTATTCCTTATTTATATAATGTGTTACTTAACAGTGAATAAATCATATATTTCAGCATTAATATGCCATCTGTAACATTAATATACCATCAGTAACAAAACCATACCATGTTCATACCAATAATTAATAAAATTAACCCCACAGGGTGTTGAACCAGCACCTTATGGACCACCGTTGCAGTAGTTAACTGGTGAAAATTCAGAAAACCAAGTTCCTGTATTTACATCTGGAGCCCAGAGTTCAGTGAGTGATCAGAATTTTGCAACATTTGCTGCATTTTCATTTTTTGCTCAATTATACGAACCTATTATTAGTCATGGATTGAATAAACATTAATGACTGCAGATTAACATTTAAATAAATGTCAGTTAATACATATGATAATTTACTAATGCTAAAGGTTACTGTTTTTTTTTTTTAGTTAACTAATGAACAAAAAGCCACTTCCTGATTGGTCTTTGGGTTAATATTGCGTCAGGCAGGGGCGGAGCTCGTTTCTGTATCTGGAAAAATGTAATGAGAAGCCTGAAGTGAGGAAACAATCCAGATCAATTTGCAATATAACAATTCACTAAAGCTATCTTTAAAACTGTATGATTATTACTAGTCAAGAAACACTTTGCCAACACAAACTGCACCTTTAACTTCACATTAAGAAGTTCTTTTTGTCCAAGCATCTCTGTCTGGACGTAAGGCTTGAATTTGCTCAGATCACATTCTTCATTTTTTAAGTGCGAGAGACAGAATCAGCTCTTTTTCGCCTCTATGCTGTAGAGCTGTTCTGCTTCTCTGAGTGCCATATGGCTCTGAGTCTCTATTATTATTATTATTATTATTATTATTATTATTATTTGACAGATAGGAAATAAATAATAAAATAACTTATAAATACCAAAATAATTTAATAATTTCACAATTGATTATTTAAATCAAAATTTTATTCAAATTAAAATAATAAGATGATTTTTTAAAAAAAAATTTACTTTAATTTTTTACTAATTAATATAATTAATT
Source organism: Pangasianodon hypophthalmus (assembly GCF_027358585.1). NCBI lineage: Eukaryota > Metazoa > Chordata > Actinopteri > Siluriformes > Pangasiidae > Pangasianodon > Pangasianodon hypophthalmus. Next base: position 12,727,069 of record NC_069737.1, on the reverse strand, counting down.
AAAAATGAATTAGTCTGTTCTTTGTGATGTGTATGCATGTATGTTTAGTGTTGAATCATCTCACTGGATTTTCTGGGGATCTGGACCATAAAAAGGTTTGTTATGGAATAGAAAGTGTCCTCAAGAGTGCCATCTGTTGTGAGGAGCAATGTAATACATTTCAGTATTAAATATGAACAAATCAAACCAACCGAAAGAAACATGCAAAGAGAAACACAAGAATTTTTCACCTGATGCTGCAGAAAGTGAAGCATTAAATGGCTGATTTTCATAACTGAGGTATTTAATCCATATCAAAATAAAACTTGGTTAACAGGTATCCATGATAATGGAATGAGAACAACTTACTTTATATATATTTTTTTCACTTAATCATTCACTTTTAATCCGTGTAACAGGGTTATACTTTCAAAGTGACCTCATCAGTCAATATCAATGAAAATTAAGAAAAACAGGACTTCTTCTTCCCTTGCTTCAGATGATGCAACTTCCTGTCGAATATGTGACTTTGACTTGACTTGAATATTCCAAATATTTCATAGGTGTGAACGTGTCCAGGTAACAGGGCTGAGTGAATGTTTTGGGGCTCCAGTGGACGTTTTTCATAAGCTATAACAGATGACTCTGTTAGGAAAAGGATGTTTCAAGCATGAGATGTTAAATATATGGAGAGATAGACAGATAGAGAGAGAGAGAGAGAGAGAGAGAGAGAATCACAAAGCAAGCCCCAAGTGCAAAAAAAAAAAAAAAAGTTTCTGAAGTCCAAAAATAATTGCCCAGTAAAAACTATACACTGTTGTATAATTCATTTCATTAGCTATGGAGGTTATGACTCAAGGGAGATGGTGGCCTGGGTTTATTTTTAGCTTTAATTAAACACGATTCAGTGCTATTCTTACCATGGTGTGCTTACTGTAATGAGCCAAACATATTGCTTACTTTAGGGATTCTGTAAATCCCTCTAGGCCGACAGCCGAGCTGCACTACAGCATTGTCTCCATCCTAATCAATATTATTGATCCAAGCCACCCTGATAGGCAAGAGAAGAATAATGAGGACGGTTGTTTAGATCTGCTTTGCCAGCATTTGACCATGCCTCCTGACAAGAAACCTATATGTACCTATGGAACTAAGTAAATAAGTACTGTAATAGAAATTGACAGGAGAAGTTTATAACTGTAACTTTACTTAAAGCCTCAAACTTGAGTCCTTTTGAGTGGCTTTATTGGTTTGAGTGCTTATTCAAAGGAAATATAGATTTTTAATACGTTTTAGTATTCTGTGTATTAAGCTGGTGAGGCACAGTGTGAAAAACCCACAGAATGAGAACTATAAAGCTCAATATTTTGGTATATTATACAGTAGATTTCATATCTATTAGCTTTCAGTAGTTTATCTTTGCATGTTTTGTTTGTTCGTGTTTCCATAGCAGGAAATCCTACGGACCCCCTCAAGCATTTTGTGGCCATGATTCAACTATTTAAACATCTGGCTCCATCTGAATCCTTCACATCTGTCCAATAATATTTTGTCAATTTGAAGCCATTGAGTTTATATATATATATATATATGTGTGTGTGTGTGTGTGTGTGTATGTATGTATATATAGTGTACTACTCTGTATTGTATCTCTGTATCTACTATAACTACACTTTCCTTTCAAAGATAATCATTAAAATTCTTTAAAATAAAATTCTAATGCCATTTTTGCATTAACGCCTAAGTCCATTGAACAGCACATGCTTGAAGCATCCTTTTCCATGAGTTATCATCAATTATATTCTATGAAAAACGTATATATTTTATTTCCACAACATTCACTCAATCCTGTTCACCCCTATGAAAAATTTGGAATATTCCACAACTCACATGTTCAACAGGAAATTGCATCATGTGGAATTTCTGAAGATCTTGGGAAGAAGAAAAGTAAGTTCTCTCATTCATTTTTCTTTTTTTTTTTTTAAATGATATTGTGATTTCGACTTATGAGGTCACCCTGAAAGGAAAAACCAAATTTTTTAAAGTAAAAAAAGTACATTTTTACATTTAATTCAATCATTAGAATGTCCTAACCATGTTCAATGTATTTGTTGAAGCATGAGTAAGGTTTCATTTGAACTCCACTGCAAGAAATAAAACATGGCACAATGGCGTGCTGTTATAGGGGCGAAATCAACTACAGGGTGATGTGATGTAGTGTTATACACGTCATACTTTTTATCCGTTTATACTTACATTTAATGTTGTTGAACGTCCATGAAGCTAGTTATCACTTACGCTACATGTGTTATAGCAGCTATGTACATTTATTCCCTCAACCTGTGTAAGCTGTTACTATAGAAACGATAACATATAACATATTAAGGAGCATCTTAATATAAAACTATGAACTGTTGTTATTGAAAATTAATCAACACCTGCTGACCAATCAGAATTGAGAATTCAAGAGCGCCGTGGTGTAATAATACTAAAAGCGTGTAAAGAGTGTAAGAGGTAGAAAATGGAAAAGAGAGAAAAGCCTGGCAACTAAAAGAGAAGTTTAATTTGTTTGGATTCATTCTGATCAGCAGTACATTCATATACAAGATTAACAAATCAGTTTGGAAAGTGAAATAGACCTTTCGGGTTTCAATCCGATATTTATCATTAAGACGCAAGTGTATGGATGAATTCAAAGTGTGGGTGGAGTCAATTAAACAATTTCACATTTCCGAATGTGTGAATTTGTGTGTGTAGTGCTGCGACACAGTGTTAGGTGAACAACCTGAAGTCATAGTGTGCATACGAGACCAGAAAGTTGTTCATTTACCCCTGGAGGCTGGTGTCATTTTAAATATACGTCTCATTTTAAATCTACACACTGAGGAAGAGCAAACACAGAGTTACAGTGTTTATTAAATAAAGACCGTGGATAGTTATCCGTCTCACACTTGTGCATTTTGGTATCGTTTACAAAATCGTCACATTTGTGCCATCACTGTCAGTTACGTTACGTGTATCTTTAGTGTAGGAATATACATCATACAGTTAATAGCTCTAATAGAATTATTTCTTATATAGATCTAATAATAAAAGAGTTCACGAAGAACCTCTTGAGCATTCCCCGAAATTCATTTAAATATTTAATATCATAAAACTAGACAGGTTTACTGATGCAACTCCTTTTAAAATCGCAACAACAACAACAACAACAACAACAAAAAAACATTCACAGAACGATGTTTCAACAGAAGAGATGGAAAGCATAAATAGGATGTCGAGTCGTCTACGTTGGCGTCGGTCTTAATTAGTCATCGTCGTAATTAATAGTGATCAATATAATTCATATTTTGACACATACATTCATTCACAACACAGTGCTTCCTGGTTGGTTGGTGATAAAGTTATCTCACAAGAACAATGTTGAAAAGGAAAGATAGAGTACACTATTTGCATTATTTACTACCTCTGTGTGTGTGTGTATATATATATATATATATGTGTGTGGACACACACACAGGCAGTTGACAATTAACGTATTATTGCAAACAACACCTATAAGCTAAATGCCCATTAATATTTGCAAAAAAGAAACCATCAATACATGAATCGCAGAGCACGACATTAGGACTTTTGATTAGTGAAACTCTATTAAATGCCAGTTTTTATCCTCCTCTTATACTGATACACATTCTTCTACAGAAGAACCCAGCGTTCTGTGTTTGTATCGACATTTAGTCCACATGTAGCGCCCCTAAAAAAGCTGCTAGAATGTAAATGAGCACACGTACAACATCAATTTAATATTTTACACCCAGGATGCTCAGTCAAATCAGCAATCACTATTTAGAAGTTCAGGGTCTCTGACATCATCTTCCACCAATCCATAAGCTCCTCCTTCTCTTCCTCCTTCCGTTCCTCCAAGGACTCCAACTCGAAATCGAGCTGCGACACACAGACACAGAGTCAGAATCAATACTTTCTCATACCAACACGTCTTTAATGCTTTTCATTAATTAAATGAGAACATGTACATTTTATCTCTTTATAGTTACTTCCTGCTATAACTTTTATTATAGCAGCTATAAACAGTCTTTCCCTCACCAGCCTTGCTATCTTTCTCTCCTGAAGTTAATAAGACAAAAAAAAAAAACTCCAGCTTGTTATGTAACAGAGAAACATCTTTCCGGAAGTTTCTGTGGCGGAAAACTTACTGACTGTAACAAAATGCTGACAATGGAGACTCCTTCCATAAACATCAATCATTATGCATTTTTCTGTATTATAAAAATAGGTTTTTTTAAATACATTTATTATTAGTCTCAGATTATGTGCCACCTCTGCCATTCAAAAGTCCCTGGTTAATTTTTTTTTTACTAACTGGGCACTGGCACATGAGTACAACATAGGCATCAGTTGCCTAATGTACACAATCTATTTATTTTTATAAAAAAACGTAATATATTTCTGACTCGCTGGTTGGAATTTGAAAATTCAGCTCTCAGGACACTTTCCTGGAGTAATTAATTATTTGAGATTTTTTTTTGGTTGAAAATTGCACATGCCAATAATCTTTTTTTGATCTAAAGACAGAGACAAGTGTCTTGTCTCCAAAGGTGCTAAAAGCGATAATTTCATCTCATGCATTGATGGTCTGTGATGATGTCTTTGCTGTGTAGATATGCGAATGCCTTTGCATAGTAATTAAAGCTCATATTTGAACATGGTTGCTGTTATTTTATGCTGTGTGTGTGTGTGTGTGTGTGTGTGCATTTACCCGAATAGCAGGGCTGTGTGGTACAGCCACTTTCTTAGTCACTGTAAGATATCCGGGAGCTGAGGCTGAAACCTTGTAGTTACCAGGAGCCAATAAGCGCCAATAATCACCGTCCTTAGCTACAGAAACATAGAGATGTGTGTTAGATAGAAAACAGAAAAATGTCATTTAGAATAATATGTTATTAATTATATGTTATTATGTAATTAATATGTTATCAATTAGAATGATATATAATTAATTATAATAGCAATAATGACACTAACTCGTTAGGAATTGTTCTGTGGGGACATGATGGTTGTTTTTTTAACATGGAGTGCTATGAATGAATTAATATATAGAGGCCACGGGTTAATATTTGGAAGCCACGAACTAAATATCTCATGGCCGTGAGATACTAAAGTCAACTGTAGGGAATTTTTCCCTACAAATAATTCATTGGTGGCCACGAATTGTATAAGTTGAGGAAGTTGTGCACTTCCTGTACTTATCTTTTACTGTATTTAATACGTGGCCTATAGTCAAAACTCACTTTAGATAACGCCGGCTAATGGTATATCCATAACACAATACCAATAACTCCAATATGTCCATATGCGTCATTCCAAAATGAAGCAAAGTGCAATATTATCAATCATCCATGATTCCTGCTTAGGTGCCGTAACGATCTAATTCAGTTGATTTCTCTAATTTCTGACTCGTTTTAAAATACAACAGCTGCCACGAAGTGAGTATTTCACGGCCACAAGGTAGATCTTGAGAAACATGGCCTTAATATACTTATTTGTGGACACACCTTATTAAAAAATAACCACTACGTCACCTCAAAGGCTCTGTCATTTTTGTAATTAATCTAATATTTCTGCTGAATTTATATTGCCAGAAAAATGAAGTAATACTCAGCTAATCGTTTTAAGCACACTACACCATGTTGCCACTAGATGGCAGTCTTGGCATCATGTTGATCATGTTGCCATCTTAACAGCTGTCCCAATACTTTAAGTGACGTTTATTAGTTTCCTGCTGTCACTTCGTTCTGATTAGCGCCAGGACGATACAGTGTCAGTAAGAGTGTGTGCGTCCACCTGAGGTAATGTCATGGTCAATGCCCTCCACAGAAACGGAGGCGTTGGAGATGGGATTTCCCTGAAGATCATGCACAAAACCTTTCACTCCACGATGAACCTGAGGAAGGACACGAAAAGTCGTTGTAAGCTATACAGGATTATTTAAGGTACAGTCAGCGATTTTGGCAGACATGAGCTGACGCTAGCTGTTTTTAAATATAACAGCTTCCTTCCTTAGTTGGCTAGGGCAAGAGAGCGAGCTTTCTGAATTGCTACGTAACATGCAGACATGCCTCCTTGGTCTTATTGGGTGTTGGTCTACGTCATTTGGTTTTTCACCTGTTTACAGGCCTGGGGTATCGCAGAGCCTCATCTGAGCAGATGTTTTATTCAAAGCAGCCAGAAACCGGTTAGAGCTATAAAAGGTTTCAATACAGAGACAGGAATCTGCATATACATACCCATATCATCACATACAAACACACACACACCTGTGAAATATAGTTGATGAGGGAGTTGCGGTTCTGGTCCCAGTACATTTTGAGTGTGTTTTCGAGTGGAAACTTGTCACAGCTCAACTCCAGCGTGATCTCGAAACAGTTGCTGCTCAGATAGTTAAAGTCCTGCATGCCTGAGCGAGAAAGAAAAAGAAAGGTCATGTGATTTGAAAGGAGTGAGCCCGCTCTGTATCTGCTGCTTTTTGTTTATAACTGTTATTTTATGGTTATGTGCAGATTTTAACATTTTAAAATACAAGTTTTGTGGAAATAAAACAACTAATGTTCTGATAATGTTGTAGGAGTAGCTGGAATTTGTCAGAATTCTTTTGGGAACTGTCAGAAGTTGGATTTAATTGAGACACCACTAGACTGCACCTTACTTAGAGCAGAGTCAGCTAATACAACATGCCACATATATGTCGAAAGCTATAATGATTTGTAGTCATGTACCTCCAGGCACACTGTACCAGGCCCCTCCATTAGTGATGCCTTCTTTGAAACTGGAGTCATCGTCATTTTTGCGGCACGGCGCTCGATTAGGGTCCGACATCACCGGGTTGTAGCTGGAGTACGCCTTCGCCAAGCTCTTAAACACCAAGTCGTCAGGGCTGGCGCTGTACTCGTGAGTAGATCCTGAGAAGCAGAAAGAGGTGGAGAGATGAGAGAATGAGAGAAATATTATGCACTGCAAACATCCACACACTCCACCTGCTGCCTCATCTGCTACTCATTTCAGTCCCCCCTCCAAGTCTAGCTGGTCTTTCTGATCTCGTCTTTAACAACTGTGTTTATTTATTTTTTTTTTACTGAGGCCCATAAACATGACTGTTAAACAGGTGCTGTTTTGTGGAGCTTGGAAAGGAAACACTTAAGAAAGCCACATGTGTGTTTATCTTGCTGAAGGCGGAGGGGAAGAGCCTGAAACGGTCTTTCTCTCACGGAGATTTGACTCAACCGCCCCTTACATCCCTGCTGTCATCTTCTGAAACTCAAAAATGGCTTATTCTGATTATGCAGACTGGTATTAGGCAACTTTTTTTTAACATATCAGTGCATTCACACCATAATCGATATGGGAAAAATGGACAAAATGGATACTTTTAGCCACAAAATCTGTGCTAAGCTAGCTAACGTAGCTAAACTAGCAGATATTAGTTTTTATTTTGAAAATCAAGCAAATAGTGAGTAAAGTAAAATACCCTATGGCAACTACAAGCTAGTTTACTAACAGTTAGCCATCTAGCTAACTTCTATCCTTATACCTAATTGGCTACGGTACTTTGGCTACTGATATCCTACTCGTTTCATGACAAATTTGGGGTATTAAAAATTAGCTAGTCAGCTAGCTATGTCAACTAAAGTTAGTGCTTTTTGGCTAGTTGGGATGTTCTGTATTTATGGATCCTGGTATTTTTTTATTGAGAGTTATGGTATAGAGCTGTTCCTAGACCATTTAAGTAGCTTCTTTGGTATTATAAAATATTAAAGTTTATTAATCAACATAGATTTTAATAATGTAAAGCATCATTGTAAACTTTTTACACAATCACTTAAGCATTTTCTTTCCAGTTCTTCCTGAGGAATCCAGCTTGGTCTGACATACTTGTTATGGTAATGTTCTTCCAGCTTCTAGCTCAATGTTTCGGTTTTTCTACCTGCCTTAATGTCGTGCTATTTTCTTAACCTATCTATGATGTAACATCAATAGCAGTAATACAGAAACTGTTTCCTTCCTACCAGCATTTACCACAGATTATCTTAAAGATGGTCTACAAGTTAGTCCAGCTCAGCATGTGTTCTGGCAGCTGGTCAGACTAAGCTGGATTTTTCAGCAGGGGTTCTACTGAACATAAGAGTTTTAGACCTCAATACAAACAACCTTCACTGTGTTAGCTCTGAGTTTGGGGTCAAAATGTGTGTGTGTGTGTGTCTGTTCTCGCACCACTTCGGGTTTCGTCATATGGGTAATTGGCCACCACATCTCCTCCATGGAGGTTGGCCGAAAGGACAAATGGGATGTCCATAATCCAGTGAATTACTGCCTTCGTCTCAGGAGCGAGCTGCAAAGCACACAAAGGCATGGAGGTTACCATTTCTATAAGAGTATTACAGCACTTGATTGTTTCCCCCGCCCCATACCCACCCACCAATCAGCTCTCCCCTTTCATACAACAGCTACCAAACAGGGAGGGTCAAGGCTAACACGTGCTTCCTTCAAGCCAACCAAGCACATCATTTTGAAATTCTGCTCATGCTGTGTCTCAGGGCACCTAGAGGAAAGTGCTATCTGCCCTCTTCTACATACATGAGCTCACGGATGCCCACGATTGGTCGCTGTGTTTGACAGAAGAGAGAGAGTATGCCATCCTTCCTAACCAGACAGCACGGGCAATTTTGCCCTTTAGACTCCCGGCCACAGATGGCTGTGGCATTGTCGGGATTCGAACTCTTTATAAACTTCACGTGAATAAAAGCAAGAATATGAGGAATTGATATTATTGAAAATATCATAGTATATATTAGGATTCTGGGTTGTCCATTGCCTATGTCTAGTGTCTATTCACTATAGAGACAGCTCCAGAAAAATTGGCACCCTAGCCAATAATGTTTTTAAATTTCCTAAAATAATGTACATCAATTAAGATTTAGATTTCTCCCAAATTTTCAGGCTAAGCTAATTAACTACACACACTTCTTCACTACCTTTGTATTTTTTCCCCACCTTCCCGATGGGTGCTAATAATTCTGGAGCTGACTGCACGAAGAAACACCTCATTTGCTTTCTCGTTCTCTCTCACCTTAGTATTTTCATCTACGGCCTTCTTCATGTTTTTCAGCAGGTGGTTGTTCGCTCCTCCGTCTCTCTCATTCATGTAGACGATACGATCCAAATCCGGAAAGTTCCGGTTCAGATCGATACCCTGAGCGTTGCTGCGTCCCACGAACCAGTCCTTCATCTCACCAGACTAAACACACACACACACACACTGTTAAATTCCACTGTGTATCCCCTATACAATTTGTGTTATATTTCTCTGAAAAGTTTCCACCATTTTTCACTAACAGATCAAAAGTGTGTTATCGATTAAATGCACTAGAAACAACAAATATCACACCAACTGAGCTTTAGTTGCTGCGGTCTCAGATATTTGTAGATTTAAATATCCCTACATGGCATGAATGTAAGGCTTATTGCATGGCACAGATCACACTGTATGTAGGCGTATCTGTGTGTTCATGCACTTTGTATGAGTCCTTACCTGCGAGGCGGCTTTCTCAAAGCCATCGGGGTTCATGGAGGGCATGATGTGGATGCGGGTGGAGTGGATCAGGTTGATGATGGTGTCGTTGCCCTGTTGATACTCATTACACAGATACTGAGCCAGATAGATCAACAGCTCCCTGCCAACCGCTTCATTGCCATGCATGTTCCCAATGTACTTAAATTCTGGCTCACCTACAATGCACACACAACATATGTAGAGTTATATATATTTTACATATATATATGAATATATGTATATATATTTATATACATATATAAATGTCATATGAATGAATTTCATGGCAATACAGTCAGCACTGGGATCTTTCCTAGACAATTATATTGTATTTAAAATCACAAAACACATTGTAAACAGGATTTGAATAAATAGATTACAAGTATTACGTGTTGTTCTTTAAAAAAAAAAAATAAGAAAATTGTAATTATTAGCAAATGGCTGTGGTATAAGATGAATAAAGCAATTCGGGACAAGCTGCATCACACCACCCTGCCACTGATTAGTTTTCCTATAACAGCATGCCTTGTCTTGATTTATTCCTTACATAACAGATAAGAAAATATGTTCTGTCCATATCTATTTCAGTAGAATTTCAGCATGCTGTGTATAGAATTACTGAGCAAGTATTAAGAATGTGTCTGCTTAAGAAAGCTTGAATTTCTCTCCATGGCTTGCTCTAACATGTATGTTTCTGTAGTTTTGTTTTCTTTTAAATGTAGTGATGGTTTCTGGTGTTCCTGTGCTGCTTTTTAAAGTCCTTCAAATCACAAGGAAATTTGCTGTATGCTGCGAATATGACCTTTTTTTTTTCTGAGATTATAAAATGATTTCACCTGAAGTCCCACATGTTAAACACCAGCCCTGATTCTGTGGGTCGTAAAAGAACTTACACAGTTTGCATCAAAATAGCTCCGAATAAACAGGGGCACAGATACACACACACTCACGTATACACACACATTGGAAACAGATGGACAGGAAGCTGTTTAATTGAGCTGCAGCAGCAGGGGTAACTCTCTATTCGGCATTTTTATAACCGTTTTATACCGTTGCCTGCCCTTAACATAAAAAACCCACATGCCGTACATAAATTCGTGGTGCGCGCATGTGTGTGTGTGTGTGCATGTGTGCAGGTGTGTGTCTCTAAGTAATAGTAGGTTCCTGTCACATAAAAAAAAAAAAAATCAGTCTTTGAAGTCCTCTAAAAATAAATTTCAATTTCAACCTCTTTAGCAGATGGTAAAGTCAAAGCATTTCCCAGAGCTTCACAGGAAACATCTCTGCGAGTGTGTGTGACTGTGATACACACATGCATATATGTGGAAAGAGGGACGTGTGTGTGTTTTTAGCATGGTTTTACAAGGAGTGGAAATCTCTATGCGTCTCACGATTCATGGCGTTTTATATGATTCTATCGTTTTTTACTACTTGGAAGATTTGGTGCTTTTAAAACATAATAATATTTGTATGCAGCATTATATTAATTGGGTGTAATGTATTTTTATTTGGCCAAATGACACTTATCACAGACGTATCAAGACTTTTGATGTGATAAATTATGTTACAGCTCACTTGTCTGGGAGAAAATGTCAGTCGTTACTAAACAACGACTGACTGCTGCTCACAGATTGGATAGTGTTTCATTTTTCCTTCTCTTCCCAGTTAAACAATTCATTTCTCAAGGCATTCCGTAGGCACTGTATCATTCAACCCACAGGATTTCCAAATATGTCACTGCTGTTTAGAAAATCTGTTACATATAACATATTAAATATTCAAATGTTATTAAAAATTGCATGATATTTTTGCACATATTGCTCAATCCCAATCCCAGCGAATAATTTTAGGTTAGCAGAACATTTTAGAAATATTACAGGTCTACGATCTTTCATTTCTTATGCTGCGTTCTTCACCAAGTTTCTGATTTCCCAGTTGGAAAGATGCATTCAAACGGCTCTCCAGTTTTTCAAGAGCTCCGACTTCTTAAAGCTGCAATTCCGTGAAAAGTAAGAACAAGAAATAACAGTGTGATTTAAGGTTTTTAAGCAGTTTTTTTTTTTTTTGAGTTTCTGTTTCCATCTGAAATCACTAAATACTGCGGGATACTTTGATAATTGAAATGTTAATTGGCTTTCTGTAAGATTTTTTTTGATCAAACTGCTCTTTTCAGGTCATTTTCAGCTCTAAAAATCACATCCACTTTAAAAATAAAAATAATTATTTAATTCCACTTTCTGCAGACACGTTACAGTGAATATTCATTTTATTTCCGACATTACACGGCTAAGTTCTGCTGAACGCTCTGTTGTGAGAAGTAGGAGATTCCGAGTTATTCTGAATTCCCAGTTTTCATGAACGCAGCATAAGAAGGTCAGGATTTTTTGTAGGAACACACATACTTGACTTTCTATAATGTTAGTTTCTATCTAGGAACATTGCGTGAGCAACATGAAGCAAACCATTAATGCATCAGATGTTTTCAGAACATTGTAGAAATGTTATTTTTATAACATTACATATAAACCTCTTAGAATCTGTGCTGAGAGAGAGAACAAGCAAAAATCACAAGTTTATACTAACACGCAGGTTCTAATATGTTATCGTTTCTGTAGTAGCAGCTCATTCACGGGACTTGTAATAAAAAAATCCTTTTTTTATCAAAGAAAAACGGCAGTAACAGTCAGAAGTAAATCTCACAGACATTCCATAACATTAAATGTAACTCTAAGTGGATAAAAACTACAAAATGTTATTCATTACTCAATTTTTAAAAATATGGTTGGCAAATTGCCGTGTTAAAAGAGGAATAAAACACTTTGAGACATGGTGTTACAAAAAAAGAATAATTAACTTTAGGGTGGTAACGACATCACACCAGCTTGTCGTTGATTATTTTCCTATAACAACACTCCCCCAAGTGGTTTATACCTTACTTAACACACACACTTAAGCGTATATACATAGATTGTTAATGTTAATGATCAAATTAAAGCCACACAGGCAAGTTTTGCTCTTTCTCCCTCACACACACACACACACACACGCACGAGGGTTGGTGATACTCTCACTCTCAAAGAAAATAAACCTCAGAGGAGCAAGCTGGACTGATATCCAACATCTGCCAAACTCATTAACAGAGCTCTGAAAGCACTCTTCACCACACACACGCACACATGCACGCACACACACACGCACACACACACCTTTACAGCCACATGTACCAATTACCCTCTCTCGTAGCATCTGGGACAGTTTTATTATCCCGTTTCAGTGTTGTGTGTAATGATGCATTTGTATACGTCATCGCTTTCCACTGCGGTTCTGCATGTGAACTTCGGCGTATAAACAATAGCATGAACTGTTTTACGCACGCTTCATAAATCCCAAACTGGAGGCAGTAGTGTTGTGTCTTGCGGAAGCCTCTGGGAGCTCGTTTCTGCTGCACCGTTTCATCAAAAGCATCAACACTAAACCTTTGTACGAATGTATTATGAGAAAAACAACACTGGGATTTGTGTTTAACATACGTATCAGTATTTGTGTTATGGGAATCGTGCTCAAGTCTAAAGCTGCTTTCTAAATTCTTATTACTATTCTTCTTTCCACTATGAAATAAGCAGCACCAGTGTGTAGGCTTTGCACTCTTTCTGGCTCCGTTTCCCCGTTTCTGGCCATGAGCCCTGTCAACTCTATTCATTCGCTTAAAGATTTTATGATTAAAAACACATGACACTCACTCCCTTACTCATATAAACGCACTGTGGAACAAAAGATGATATATGGACTGATCTTAAACTAACAGAGACTGTAAGGAAAGCTGGAGAGAGAGATGGAACAGGGAGGCGGATTAATCTGTTCTTAGCCTGAACATGTGTGTGTGTGTGTGTGAGAGAGAGAGAGAGAGAGAAGAATCTCGTTATATAATGTGGAAAATATCTCTCCTTTGGCCATTGCTCCTTGCACTCCTCCATTCTCTGACATTTGGACTCCGACTTTTATTGATCTGGAGCTTGAGAGGAGACAGAAACCAGATGGAGGATGATATCAATCTCTGAAATGATACAGCTGGTGCTCGCGGTTTCTAACAAACATCAATCTTTCCACCTGTTCATTTATCCAGGCTTCTATCCATCCAACCATTCATTCATTAAATAAACAGTAAAGCCTCTGTCGCTTGCTTCTCCATGCCTAAGTCAACATATGTCAGAATTTGCACAGACATGCGAAGAGACGTCACTGGTGACCTGGTTTCTATGGATATTGTGACAAAAGGTGGCATTTACCTCAAGATAAGAACGCACTGGAAACACACACTAGTGCTGAGTCATTATGGAAATGGACCAAAGTATTGACTCTACAATGTGCCATTAGTGCCATTTGCTTTAGCCGTCAGTCACTACATCGTGTAATGGGCCTTGGTTTTATCACCTTCGCTCACAGTGTAAAGATTTTTCACCTCATTTTTGTCAACGTAGCTGAGACTAAGCGTTTTTTGTTGAAGAACACAAAGCAACAAAGCCGAATAAAGGATATACATTCAATGGGGAAGAATTCATTCACAGCTATCAGGCTAAGATAACCTTAACTGATGTTAGCATTGATGATGACTAGCTAGATGTATATTTAATTGATATTGTGTATGTATAATTCCACATTTATCCCCATTTCAGTTCATTTCCATTAACTTCCTTGCAAAATGATAAACTGGAAAGGTGAGAAAGTTCGCAAACTCTGATAGCATCCTTTTGCTAATTGTATAGCTAGCTCTAAAAGCAGTAGTGAGAACAATTAGTGTTTCTGCTATGTCGTTGAGGAGGAATAAAAATCCACACAAACTTGAGGTTAACATCTGCCAGTTAGCATGACAGTCTACAGAGATTAGCTTTGTTGGGTTAGCAAGCCATCTTTTGCCCCGGCAGCAAAAATACTCTCTGAGGATTCACTGAGGCAAATTATGTGAGAAAGCTAGCATGAGTTTAGCATGTAAGATTTCTCAGAATGCTGGAATTGAAACATAAAAACTGAGATATAAGCAAAAAAAAAAATTGGAAATGAGACATTTGAACAAATTGCTGAATGTATTAAATGTTTTGTACCAGATTTGTTCACATTATTACCTCAGCTTACTCGGTTAGCACCTTTAGCCATCATTAGCTCACCAAGCTTAGTTACAGATGCATTTCAACGGATCTTGTGAAATTGTGCTTTCACCATAGAAAGATGTTCAGTGATGTCCAGTGAGCGAACGCTGTTGCTAACCAACTGGGAAGTATGCTAAGGATAAGCCAAGGCTAAACTGCTTATCTAGCTAGCACTCAGCCATTAGGTAGGCTTTGTATGGACAATGTGAATGTCTAATCACAGCAGAAACAAGACAAAACTTTTGCGAATATCATCATTTCCCTAAATTACTAAGAAAAGACGTGGTACAACTAAAATGATGACCCAGTTATGTCTAGCACTGATTGCTATTTAAATATTAATACTGTGTCGCATCTCGTGAATTTAGAACTAAGAAAATTTCAATTCGTTAGTTTCTTTAATACAATAGAAGTGGATTCATTTGAAATCATCCCTGTTTGCAATACTGCTATAGCTTTCATTGCCTCAGCTTGCACCACAGGCTTTACTGAATTAGTGTTTTCTTACAGTAAATTGGGTAAAAATTCAAAAGTCTATATTAAAAACAATCAGCCCTGCTGAAAAAACAATAGAAACTCTCACAGAATTTGTAATGGTTTTAATGGTTATAATGGGAATTGTATTGGTTTTAATGGAAACTATGGTCCCTGTGGGTCTCTATTGGTAATTTGTGGCCTTCTACTGGTTGCATGTCTAGTGGATACTATTAAGGACCAATAATGGTAATGCTAATGGTTTTACTGGTTAGCTGATGGTTTGTAATGGTATTTGTAATGAAAACCATTAATTTCTGTGATGGTTTCTATTGTTTTTTTTCAGCAGGGAGAGCAAAACAAAAAAGGAGGAATAAAAAAAATTATAAAAAGTACTTTAGTAGAAGCTGAACTCCTATTACAGTAATCTCTTTTATCCACTATTATCTTCTTACTAGAAACAATTGTTTTTTTTCCTCTCACTCACTGAGTCTTTCCTATTCATTCAGTTCCAAACACAGAAGCCAAAGCACTTCATTTCCACACATCCATCACCGACTTCATGACTGTCAAACATAGGTGGATTTTATTTACATGGATTTATATTATATGTTTATCTTTCAGTGTTTAAACACTTGTGAATGATTTTTGCTACTGCGTATATGCAGAACCTGATCCGTGCTACTCAAGCTCTTTCAGTCCCAGCTGGAGATTTCAAGCATTTCAGTGCATGCAATATTAGACGCATTAGACTGGGTGTGAAAACAATTCTTCAAATTATGGACATACAAGCACATTATCAAAATAACACAAAAAAAGCAACAGTTATTAGCCATTCGGTCTGATCAAGCTAATAATTTGCATGCTTTAGACGACTACGTGATCAGGCTGCACGTCCGAGCAAATCATGGAAGTGAACTGGTGAACGAATTTGAACGAATCATTTAACAAATTTAACACTTAAACAAACAAATCACTCAAGTCACTATAAAGACTCAATAATTTGACTTATTTTTACCTTTTCAGCTAGCGAATCAGATTTATTTTCAGTGAATCAGAAAAAAATGTGTAATAATAACAAAGGAGCGTCCTGTACAAATGTTCTCCCTTTTAAACATGACGAAAAGATTCTGCCAAAACATTCATAGCCCTTGTTTCACCTTGATTAAAAGATTAGTAACGTTTTCAAATGGATTTCTACAGTTGACTATTAGAACTCGGAAAGTAAGGAGATCGTTGTTGATATTGGACACATTTGTTTGAGTGAAACTAAAAGGTAAAATGTGAAGTGTAGTCCTTTTAGGAAGGACATTTAGGAATTTTCATCAAAATAATCATCGGTAATAAGTCACGTTGAGAGAAGGAAAAAAGGCAGGAATCACACATTTTTCTAGGCTCTTTTCCACACACACACACACACACACACACACACTTTTGTATACTATCCTTGTGAGGACCTTCCATTAACATTTATTAGTGTAGCTAATGAATGCTGTGCCTACATCTAAATCTAACCCTAACCGTAACCTTGGTAACCAAAAGGAGACCTTTTCGGCTCTTTGTTTTAAAATAAAGTCTTCATTTTTTGTTAAAACGATCTTTTTTTTCTTGTGGGGACATTTGGTCCCAACCAGGAGGTTAAAACCCATACACACACATCTTTAGCGGAAGAGCAGATGTGGCAAATCTGTTTGATTTATTATTAATGAGTGTACGCTGACAGGAAGACATCTCACTCCCCCTGGTTCTCTCTCTTTCTCTTTCTCTCTCTCACACACACACACACACACACACACACTACTAGTTTCTTCTCCTCAATTCGTTTTAAAACAGGCCATTCAGCATTTAAGTAAACAAAACAAAACCTGACTAACTGACACGCATGGCTGTTGGCGCAGTGCTTGGCCATACTTAACAGTGGTTCTGCATAACCATCCTTCTTCTTTACACCGAACACGTTTTGAGTGTTTGTGGCCCAACAGCTCTATTTATGTCTCCTCGGACCACAGAACCCGGTCGCTGTTCCAGAAGAGTCTAGCGAAGTCCAGGCATTTACATTTGTGGTTAGATGAAAGAAAAGGCTTTCTGTTTTGTTCTTGGCATGGAGGTGGTGTCTGATTATAGACTCCTCACTGTGCATGCGGGGGCAAAATACACTCTCGCAGACAGGTTCATTACAGCTCTGCTTCTAACTTCTTAATCACTGCCCTAACAGCGGATATGGGCATTTTCAGGCATGAAGCTATCTATATTTATAGCCACAACACACTTTTGTCTCATTTCGTTTGTGTATTCTCTTCATCTTCCCCATGTTGAGGAATGACTAGGGGCCTGTGCGTCATCTGTCTCATATTTATACTCCAGTGGAACAGGAAGTCATGGATAACCACTTAAATAGGAATGTGCTTCAGTTGTATTTTGTTCAGAAATGAATTTCTAGGGACGACAATAATTGTGACATGGTTTTATTTTGTTTTTTCTTTGCGTGAATTTACTTCAGTAAAAGGATTCCTAAGGGTGCCAATAATTCTGAGGCAGGAATATTACAATTATACCACCGCATGATAATCCTTGCACCCTGATAATCCATATAATGGAACAGTTGAAGTGACATGACTGAAAGTTTGGCCTGCATTGCTTAATTATTCATAATTCTCATAATTATTTACCCCCCAAAGACGTGGAGTGTGTAAGGCCACGCTAATACAGATACTAATCCAGTCTGAAAACGCTGCTTTCCTGTGAAACAGTCATGTGTACAGTGAAGATGGATGAACTAAATGACAAAACCAGGTCAAATCGAGTTCTTAGGATGGATCACTGTATGAGAACAGCACTGAGCATTCAGAGATCTCCAGCCACTAATGATGTTAAAACGCAGAGGAAATACAATACTGTACCTTTATCACAGTTCCAGTGAAAATGATTAAAATAAACATGCTAGTAATACGAGAAAATGACTTTTTCTCTCATAAAACCAGATCTACCCTACTTATTCCTCTTCCTGCAAGTAAATCGTCAATACTTTATCGTCTGATACTTAGATATCTCTACTGCTAGCTTTCTAACAGAAACGAGAAAATGCTGTCCTGATTAATCCTGTTTCTCTATTTGATCAAACCAAGATGGTCAAAATGTAGATCATGGCATCGTTCGTACCATCTCATCAGATAAGTGAAAATTTCCCCTATTTTGTATAATGGTTTGGTCTGCTGCGTTTTTGTGGTAAGAGCTTCCATTGAACTCTTTGTGGCTACGTACAGACCTTTTCTCATATACAGTCTCATAGCCTGTACCGTCTCTGGCCATAATGTGTTACTTTTTGAAAAAGCGAAGATAAGAATGATGCGTTGACGCTCTTCGCATGTGAAGGAGAAAAGTGAAGCAATTAGCTAGTGATTGTCTCTTGTATTGGAGCTGATAAAAAAAACTCTTGAAGCTCTACCGTGTGCCAAACCTGACTTTAAAGCTCTTAAAGGCAAAGTAAATAATATAACAACAACAACAACAACAAGGTAGGAGCGTATTAACCTCATGTTCTTGGCTATTAAGCTGATGACTTACTATTTCCATATGCAATATAGCATATTTCAATAGAATGAGTTATAGTTTGATCATACTGTATGTTACAGCCGTTTACATTTTGTGAAGTGTGTCTGTGTGTGTGTGTGTGTTTGTGCATGCACTTTTGAATGGTTTGACCCGCGCCCAGGCAGTATGCACAGCGGGCATTGCTGGTAGCCAATAAAACGCGATTAAATAAAGTATGTGACGTGTTGGATTCGTTATATTCGTAAATATGGTGGAATGTTAACTAATGATGACTTCTTGACCATTTTACGATCACAATTACTGTGTAAAACAGTGTGATTTAACACATCTGCACTGCATGTGTGCTGCATTACAGCCCACGAATAAACATCTGGAACTGCCATAAAATATTACAGGGGAGTTCAGATCCTATGCATCTGAGCTATATGGTTAATTATGGAAGTGTAACTAAAAGAGCAGGGACAGTTAACTTAATTAACGTTTAACCAGTAACATGTGACATGTGTACCATGCAGGACTTTTATTTATTTATTTATTTATTTATTTATTTATGTATGTATGTTGGCAAGGTCACTATATGACACTGGGTTGGGCAATAAGCCCAGGCCGCGTGCGTGGGATCTGAAAAGGAGGACCAGATGGCGCGCGCGCGCGTGCGTGCGTGAGCGCGCGTTGGGGATGGGGGTTTGGCTGATGTCTCTCTCTCTCGCGCGCGCGCGCGCACGCGCTAATTCCCCTTCGCTCTGCATCTCACGGCACGGGAGCGCGCACGGCTCATCACCTTAAGCCGATCAAGCTCCACGGCGACGAACGGCTATTTCTGCTTCCCCCTTAACGGCGGATGTTTAAATCCAGACGCTCACGCGTGCACCAAGACGGTACACTGAGTTGTTTCACGCTTTTCACGCCTTATGGAGTAAGAAGAGATTTCGCGTGAGGTTGGAGTGCGCGTGCGCCGCTGCTGGGGAGCCGCGGGTTGCCCATGGCAACGGGGCGGGGGCGGCGGCAAGTGGAAACTCATCTGGTAGCAATAAAAAGCCTCAGTGACTCACACACACACACACACACACACAAGCCAGGAGAACTAATGATAGTGCTATTTAGGAAACAGTCACTCATTAGGGTGAAAGTCTCTCCTTCTTCACACACACACACTCACACACTCACATACACACACACACACTCACACACACACACACACTCACATACACACACACACACACACCTTGATTCAGTGCAGGCTATAAATACAGTCATGTCAATGACCTTAATAAAGAGCAGTACTAACAAAATAATAATAATAATAATAATAATAATAATAAAAACAGGCCATAGTGAAGCCATTTGTTGACTCTGTAACAAACCATGAACTTGATTTCAAGGGGAAAAAATCAGCACATTTACATTTTATGTGTTATATAATAACTATAATATAATATAATATAATATATAACAGTATGAGTGTATGAGTTTGTATATATTAGTACATCTCCAATTCATTCTTAATCCAGATAAACCATACAGCCTACAAAATGGCCTCATATTAGAATATGATTTGCCAAATAATAATAAAAAATAATAATAATAACAATGCTGTGAGACACTGAATGCACTTCTTTGTAAGCATCATGATGAAGTGTTTATGCTGTCTGTGTTAGGGTTTTAAACGCATCACAACATCTAAGGCATAATAACCTCTGATGACTCAAACATGCACTTCTGAACATCACTTTTCAGGAGTTGGAGCTAAATACGCACACCCAGGCATTTGCTCAGTGCAGAACCCTTACAGCCAGGATTGTATTTTCCATGCTCAATTAAGAGCTTATCCTTGTCCCAGCTTGCAAAATGGCGTCTTGTGCGTCTCCGTGCGTCCCAGACCGCACTGCACTGACTGTTGGTGGACTAGAGGATGACTGGTGGAATATAGGACAGCTCTCTGGATATAGGCCACGGATGATAAGACACTGGCATATGCCCTGGTGCGCACCTGCTCCACTCTTTTAACGCCAGAGTGTCAGTTTCAGTTGAATAATGAATGCATTAACAAGCAATGATCAAATGTAAAGACATAATCAGTGAGTGTCATTACTTATGATCTGTATAAAATATATACATATATACATATATATATATATATTTGCATCTCATGCTAAAATGATGTTCATGCACGTGAAGCATAAACACCGTTTCATCACCACGCCTTAGTTATTAATGCTTAATGAATCAGGTTTTATGATGTCATAACACTGGTGCATGGTGTTATAATGCAATGGCTATGTTCACTACAGACACTGACCAGGCTCGTGGATGCCCGGGTTGTCGCTCATCTCCAGCACGAGCAGCTCGCGGCCCTCGACGCTTTCTCCGACCGTGTAGATGCGCGCGATGGACGGACACTGCAGCCACACGGACACCAGAGCTTTGCGCATCTCCTCGTAGCGGTGATACTCGAACGAGATGTCCCCGCCGTCCGTCAGCAGCGGCGCCGCCGCGCGCGCGCCCGACGCCGAGAGCACCAGCACCAGCAGCAGCGCGAGCGCCGCCGCGCACAAGCCCGCCGCCTTCATCCCTGCTCGTCTGCACCGCGTCTAAACCGCCGCTCTGTAAAAAGCCGCCGCGTCAAAGCCTTCCTCTTCCCGCGAGTCCGCCTCTCGTCAGCTCTCCAGATCCCTCCTCTACCTCTCAATATCTCTCTCTCTCTCTCTCTCTCTCTCTGCTGCGTCGTGTCCCGTATGAAACCGCAAAGCTTTGACGCGATGATAATGATGATGATGATGATGAAGACGCGCATGCGCACTCCGCAGCTACCTGTTTAATGGGGAACCGGTGCATTCACGGCTTTTGGTGGGAGGGGGGGTGTAGTGCGCGCACACGTGCTACCACACGCACGCGCCAGCAGGGGGCGCGCCTTCTTCATTGCTATCTTCATTAAAAATAATTCTCATGCTCAGCATTTCAGTCAGCATATATATATATATATATATATATATATATATATATATATATAGTTTATTTATACACAGTACTGGGCAAAAGTCTTAGGCACATGCAAAGAAATGCTGTAAGAGCAAAGATGCCTTCGAAAATAATGAAATTTAATGTTTCTACATTTAAAAAAATACTATAAAGAGCAGTAAACAGTAATAAATGAAATAAAGTCAATATTTGGTGTGAGGATCCTTGGCTTTAAAAAAAAAATAGTAGTCTCAGGTACAGTGTGCAGTTTTATAAGGAAATGAGCTGGAAGTGTTACTGAGCATCTTGCAGAAGTTCTTCTGGAGACTTCGACTGTCGACTCGCTTCTTATTTTTGCAGCGAAACCCAGCAGCCAAAAAGCATGTTTTCTGTGTCTTAATTAATAAAACAGATTTGATGAAGTCACTAACGGGTCATTTTACACCTCAAGTGACAAATGGTGTCCCTGATTTTTATCTGAAATTAAAATAATAAAAAAAAAAAATAAAAAAAAAATAAAACTTTACACTTAGTAAAGCACAGACGTTGAAAATTCTATGCACTGTTTATAAAGACCTTCTTTATTTACCTTCGCTTCTTTAATTTGTGTGCAAAACATGAAATAAATTCTACTTTCAATGCAACCTCACAAAAGTTTAATATATCGACGGTTTCCAGATTTTTCAGCATTGGGAAAAACTGCGATACAGAGTCCCACCATGTTATTCCACCTTCACACACAGTCACACACCCTTCACTATGATTACATAATGTAAATGTTGTAAAATAAAATCTTCTTAGATTATCAACCAGTGAAAAAATTAATATATTTTGGCATTCTTTTCTTTTCACTTCTGAAATTCTGTTCAATGCCTTGTTGATGAGAGACGGTCAGAGGTGAAAGGTCAGACTGATTTGAGCTGACAGGAAGGCTACAGGAACTCAAATAACCACTCTTTACAACCGTGGTGAGCAGAAAAGCATCTCAGAATGCACGACATGTGAAATGTTGAGGTGGATGAGCTACAACAGATAGCAGAAGACCACCCGGGGTTCCACTCTTGTCAGCCAGGAACAGGAGTACAAGGCTACAAGGAGAACAGGCTCACCGAAATTGGACAGCTGAAGATCAGAAAAAGACCGGGCGATGTTTATGCAATCTTTAACTGCGTAAACGCCACACGATTGGCTGATGAGCTAGCTGCTTAAAGTGTTAAACTGACAAAATGACACAAAAGCAAGGTTCCTTTACAGTTTATTTGGTCTTTATTACAATATAGAGGCTGTTGCTGTTGCTTATGGAAATAGTATATAATATAATCATGGTGTGTAATATAACGGTGTATGATAAAATGACTTTTAAATCATCCTCTGTTATCACAGGAAACTCAGAAAAGACATTCACAGAAACAAAAACAATAACAAATCAACATGAAAAGACAAAACTCTTTATCCAAAGTGCTTTCAGGGATGACGTCCTTATTATTTTATAGTGACGAACGTTTGCATCACTGATTCTTGTGATTATTTCGTACATATGAGGCACAGATACCATGAATACATGTGTGTGTGTGTGTGTGTGTTGTTTCCCTTTTTTTAAACAGACAAACTAAAGTCTGTTAACGCTTGTCTTCAAAGCAAAATAGAAATACTGATACACAAAATACAAGCTATATGCACGGTCATTTGCGAAAGGATTTGTTTTTAAAGACAAGTGTGTATAGTTCTGTCTATTTGGCTCTCTTTATAATTGAAAGGCACACTGTGGTGATATGAGTGTAAGTTGCTGGTGTTGATGCATTGATATCTGTTCAGTCCAGTGTGAAACACATTAGTAAGAAGTGTGTGTGTGTGTGTGTGTGTGTGTGTGTGTGTGTGTGTTACTCGCTTTTCTTCAGGCTCTGTTTCTGCGTGTAGCTGCTGTACTGGTCGTCGGTGTTAAACAGTCGGTCCCACCAGGTGAAGGTGGAGCCGTAATTACCCACAAAGTTCATGTGGTGAAAGTCGTGGAAACGTGCGCCGGCGTAGAAGGGGATCAAGTGCAGCGGGTTCAGAGGGATATCATATCCACTAGGCAGGAAATATAAAATATATCGAAACATTACACGTACATTACGTGAGGAATTCAAACATGACAGGATGTGCTGTTAAAGGAAAATAATAAACAAAGGCATGAGGTGGAGTTGAAGACTGTTCTATAAAATGTGTTTTATTCTTCTTATTTATTAAAGCATACTGTAACATGTTGTTACAAGCTGCAACGTTTCTCAATATGGCGCAACTCTTGGTGTTACACGCTAAGTCTAATCATAATATCATTTCTGAATTTTCTTCTTAAGAATATAATCAACACTTCAGAGGGAAATGTTAATATTCCTGATGGTTGTGGACTGTTTCTACTCCATTACTTACAAGGTCCATGTAAAACAGATAAGAGATACATGCTACGGTTAGCTACTTCAATAATCACCTCGGTCATTAGCCAGTTTATGCTCCTGTTGCCTAGCAACAGCGTTCTGACTTCAGTGGGGGGGCATTTTGTCGATGTCTTTTCTATGTCGAGAGCTCAATTTCAATTTTAATGCACCAGTAATAATATAAATAAGTGATAAAGCCTTGTAAGATGTGTGTGTGTGTGTGTGTGTGTACCTGTGCACATCAATGGTCTCCAGGAGACGGATGGTGACCCACGCCCATAAGAGTGCCATGTGATTACAGAACACCATGATGCCGATGAAGAAGCCGGCGCCCAGGATCAGCGTCTCCAGAGGGTGAGCGTATTCTGCCTGCATCCCGAACGGAGACTAAACACACATACACACACACACACACACACACACACAGTTACTACAATACTACAAGAAACAGGCTGCTTTTAAAAAGCAGTGTTTTTCAGAGCTTGTAAGACGTAAAATCTTCAACTTTTCAGAAACGCTCGGAGTGATGCATCAAGCTTTTTTTTTTTTTTCTTTTCAATCAGGTCGCAAAATTGTGATGCGAGTGAGAAAAAACAACCACAGAGGACAATATAACTAAAAATAACGAGGTGTCTATTTTGGGGATTTTCAAGCAACATGGCGTCCTACTTTAACCAGGTCTGCGTTTAAAGCTCAAACTCTCTTGATTTTCTTTCTCCAAAGCTACTGCGCAGACAAACACCCTCCTCATCACAAGAGTTTCATCTGCTTTACTGATCAAACCTAATCTAGACACTACGCTAGGCTAGATAGTTAGCTGACACTAATTACGCCTAGTAAGAGCGTTGTTAAGGTTATATTGTGCGTGTCACGTGGTGAGTCATGTGTTTCGTCCATAGCTAGCACTCTTTCTGGGGAAAAAAAAAAAAAAAAAAAAAAGTGTGCGAGTTAAATTACACGCAATGATTTTCTAGTTCTTTCACACTCACTGTGAACTCGTGGTGAACTTTGTGGATGTATTTGTAGATTCTGCGGTGATGGAGAGCTCGATGCAGGAAATAGTGCCATGTGTCCTCAATCACCGAACAGCCGAAACACTGAGCTAACAGATACGGCCTGAGGGAGAAGCAGACAGAGCGTGTGTTACTGAAAACCTAAAAAGCAGATTTATTATTGCGTGTATTGTACCACCTCTATGGTGCAAGCGTTCCTGTCCCACATGTTCATATAACCAAGACCTAACCTTTCTTAACGACTTAACGACTTTCTCAGTGTCTCTCAATGCAGAAAGCAACATAATAGAGAAATAAAACAGAATACAATTCAAGGACAAAGCTAGGATTGGGATTTGAACTCACAACCTACTGGTCGCTACAGAATCTTAACCACGGAGATACTAAAGCTGTCTAAATAGCAATGAAATAAAATCAATTAACCCGAACACTAAGGAATTATAATTCGTTTATTATAGTCTCCCATCACACAGGCAGAGTGTTTGACATGTCTTCTTACCAGCGGGGCATGGACTCCCAGTCGTAAGGGATGTTAAAGTACTCAGTGAAGTAATACGTCCCGCAGATGAGAGGCAGCTGGATGCAGAAGTGACTGAACAGCAGCATCTTGAAGCACCTCCACTGTTTCTCCCACGTTTCTGGTTTATCCTAAAACACACACACACACACACACACGAACACAAAGGATTTACAAACATTTCTATCTCCATGAGATTCGGAGTGAGTGAGTAAATAAAAGAAGGCTGAGAATAATATCTACAATATTGAAGTTCGCGGCTCAATCCACAGCAACTAGGGGTGTAAATGTTTTGTGGACTGATGCATCACTTTAAAAGACAGCGTTTGAGATGCATTACTGTCCATTATAATTGATTAGAAATTGATTGGAAAAAGGACAGACGACTGGTGTGTAAAAAAGAAATCCTATTTTGAAACTGATGTGCAAACAGGATTCAGTGGTTTCGTCAAATAATACAATTACTGCCTTAATAATCGAAATCGTATCATGTAGAAGCCGGTGATTTACACCTCTACACTTTTACATATACTATACTACACAAAAGTCTGAGAGCACTAATGAAAATTGTGCATTCTTTTCTAATTTAATACAATTTTCATTACAAATTATATTACTGACAACAACTCGAGTGAAAAGTAGAAGAGTTTCTTACTTTTTTGCTTTAATGACAGTGTGCACTCGAGCTGGCATGGACTCCACAAGTTTGTGCAAAACCTTATGATCCATTTTAGATCAAATCCATCAGTGTCGTCTTTCTTTTCATTTACTTTCTTTCAGAAGTCTCAGACCTTTGGACCCCACTGTATATACACCGATCACCCTTGTGCTGACAAAACAGCTCTGACCTGTTGAATCATGGACCACAAGACCACAAGACCTCTAAAGGTGTGCTCTGGTATCTGGCACCAAGACGTTAGCAGCAGATCCTTTAAGTCCTGTAAGTTGTGAGGTGGGGCCTCCATAGATCTGACTTGTTTTCTCCAGCACATTTCACAGATGCTCAATCGGATTGAGATCTGGAGAATTTGGAGGCCAATCATCACCTTGAACTCTTTGTCATGTTCCTCAAACTATTCCTGAACAATTTCTGCAGTGTGTCAGGGCGCATTATCCTGCTGAACGAGACCATTGCTATTAGGGAATACTGTTGCCATGAAGGGGTGTACTTGGTCTGAAACACTGTTTAGGTAGGTGGTACGTGTCAAAGTAACATCCACATGAAGGCCAGGACTCAAAGTTTCCCAGCAGAACATTGCCCAGAGCATCACACTGCCTCCGCCAACTTGCCTTCTTCCCATAGTGCATCCTGGTGCCATCTCTTCCCCAGGTAAGCGACACACGCATCCGTCCGTCCACATGATGTAAAAGAAAACGTGATTCAGACAAGACCACCTTCTTCCATTGCTCCATGGTCCAGTTCTGATGCTCACATGCCCATTGTAGGCACTTTAGGTGGTGTACAGGAGTCAGCATGGGCACTCTGACTGGTCTGCAGCTACGCAGCCTCATACACAGCAAGCTGCGATGCACTGTGTGTTCTGACGTCTTTCTATCACAGCCAGGATTAACTTTTTCAGCAATTTGTGCTACAGTAGCTCTTCTATGGGATCTGACCAGACAAGCTAGCCTTCGATCCCCACACGCATCAGTGAGCCTTGGGGGCCCATGACCCTGTCGCCAGTTCACCGGTTGTCCTTCTTTGGACCACTTTTGGTAGATACTTACCACTGCATACCGGGAACACTCCACAAGACCTGCTGTTTTGGAGATGCTCTGACCTAGTCGTCTAAACATCACAATTTGGCCGTTGTCAAAGTCGCTCAGATCCTTACACTTGCCCATTTTTCCTGCTTCCAACACATCAACTTAGAGTACTGACTGTTCTCTTGCTGCCTGATATATATAAAGACTATAATAATATATAAAGATTATAATACTAGCCTGATAATAACAAATCAGAACAGAAGACATCCCAAGACGTTGTATTTTGATTATTATAATGGAATTATAAGCAATAACCACATAACCATAATAATACAAATTACACAAAATAATATAGACTTTATGAATATTTTTTTTAAACAACAAAATCAGCACAAAATGACCAAAATGTTTGCCATAAAGTTTGCTGAAGTTAACAAGACTTCAGATACCTGTCATGCCTAAGCTAAGCGAATGAGGTCAAGTTAAAAAAGACGCTAAAGAGATTTAAAGCGTAAATTCATTTAAAGTCAATGAGCTCAGCTGGGAAGCTCTGACACTTCTGACACTTATTTTGTGCTCGCATCTTGGCGGAAAGCGCCGTCTGCCCTCTTCCGCATACATAAGCTCACAGTCGCTCCTGATTGGCTAGTTTTAATGTGATTGACAGCCATGCCTCAGGCTCCACCCACCTGCTGAATCTTGAACCTCTGCATGAACGGTATGAACTGAAACAGGAAGCCCGGTACACAGAACAGGAAGTAGACCAGTTCGTGCACGATGAGCGAGCCCCACGTGGCGATCTGGAACTTGCTGTAGTTCTGCAGCATGTGGTTCCACGCCTGCTTCACAGGCTCCTGCAGCGGGTTTTGAGGCAGCAACGAGTCCACAAACTCCACGGCCAGGTACGCCGAGGACAAGATGTCAGCCGTGCCGTTCATCGCCATGCCTGACGGAAAAACAAAACATTTTACTAACTATGTATTTATATTCATTTTTATTAGCTTCCAGAGAGGAAGAAAAGGAGGCTGGTGAAGGAACGACAGTTTATAGCTTCTGTAACGTAACAGTGTGATAACAGGAACTAACTTTCTCTGTGGAGACATTTTTTGTGCAATATGTAAATTCATTATTACTATATTACCTGTACACATGTCCTTAATGCTCTGCCATCACCTTCACCTTGCACATAGCTGTATTATATCTGTACATATATCTATTCCGTTTAAGCCTATCGTGTCTACTGTACAGTGTTATATATTCTCTTATGTTATTATTTGTAAATTTTATTATTATATGTCTCGCCATCTGTTGGTATGTGTGTTCTGGAAGCTTCATATCAAGTCACATTCCTTGTGTGTGTGTGTGTGTGTGTGGGAGCACACTTGGCAATAAAAGCTCATTCTGATTCTTAAACATAACAATAAATGGATAAAAATATCACATGACTTTCTTTAATCCTGTCGTTGATTATTTTTCTATAATCACATACCAATGATTTTATTCCTTATATATATATATATATATATATATATATATATAAAATATAGGAATAAAATCATGGGTATGTTTAAAGAAATTAAAACAACCCATTATGCATCTGCAACATTGACACAATGATAGTGACACAATATTCATTTTTTAATAATTCATAATTTCATAGGCATAAATTTAAAATGAGCATTTTTTTTTTACATTGTTATTTCTTTTTACAAATATATAATGTAAACAAATTAAAGCAACCGATCATGCATCTGCAACAGGGTGTGACACAAAATATTTATTCACCCGTACAATATTCATTTTCTAATAATTCATAATTTAATTTTTTAATTTTAATTTAATTATTCAATTTTAATTTAATTTAATTATATATATATATATATATATATATATATATATATATATATATATATATATATATATATATATATATATATATAATTTAATTAAATTAAAATTAAATAATTAAATTAAAATTAAAAAATTAAATTAAATTAAAATTAAATTGTATGTTGCGCTTCTTGAATAGTTAATAATTACGAATTATTAAAAAATGTATATTTTAATTTCTTTTCATTATTTCTTTTCACAAATATATATAATGTAAACAAATTATAACAATCTGTCATGCATCTGCAACAGGGTGTGACACAAAATGATTATTCACCAGTACAATATTCATTTTCTAATAAATGAAAACATGCAGAATAATAAGCTGTTTTCATATTTATATTTTATATTTGACATTTTTATACCTTGAGGCCTGAACTGTAACTTTCCAGGTGTGTAATGTGAGTTAATTTTTTAAAATAACATGAATATGTGAAATATCTTACACTAACTCTACATTTCTTTTCTTATTTCTTATTTTAAAAAAGACAGAAATCATAAAGAAAGCAGCAAAATTTGAATATAAATGACTGAAACTAGCCTCTTAAAAGCTGCAAATATACTGTAATATATACAACTTAAGTTTAGCTGTAACTTTAGGATAAAGTATTAAACTGTATAAAAGCATAATAAGTTTTAAAACCTTGTAGTTGATATGAAGTCTCACTCACCTTTCCTAAGCGCTGTGCTCTACCTGTGTACGAGTTCAGGGCCCGTTTAATGTACAACAGTTTTGGCGTCTGTGATTGGCTGAAACAAGAGGAGAGTGACGCAGCTTTCGGAAGCGGGACGCTGATTGGTCGATGGTGTGGAGTGATGATAGTGAGACAGACGTAACCGTGGCGACGACCAATGAGAAGCGTGCTCGCCTTTTCCGTACGGTGGCGGTACTCGGGGAGGAAGAGTGTGGAGGCCTGGAGGGGCGGGGCGGAGAGGGGCGGGGCGGGGGCGCTCTCAGTGTGTAGGGTGGCCCCTTCGGAGGGAGGAGGGCATAGTGATGATCACTTCAGATTGGAACACAGCCTGTAGACAGGGCGCTCGCGAACCTTCATACTAGCGTAGAGCAAAAGAGTACAACGGCATTTCGTGAGCTAGCTCTCTTTTTATACTGTTTAACATGATCTCATGATGACAAGAAAACGTAGAAAAAAGCGACCATAGCTAACCAAGCATTTTAACACGAACTTGCTGGCTACTTCCGATTAGGACAACACGTCAGCGGCGCCGCCATCTTGGAGGGGGCATATCAGCCATAGCACTACAGATGTGCATCTCTCACTGCTCTTTATTACATTGTTTTTCTTTCTTTCCTTCTCTTTTCCTCTCCTTTTCCCAGTACTTCAGCTCTCTCTCTCCCCTCTCCCTCCCTCCGCCTTTTCCTCTTTCTGCTTTTCTCCCATTCTCCTTCTCTCTCTCTCTCTTTATTTTTGTCTTTTTCCTCCTTCCTGCATCTTTCCGTTCACACTTAAATTATTACACTTTTTGCTGTACATTAGTTTAAAGAATGACTTAGATATGCTAAATTGGAGGCTATATAAGCAACCCTTTAACGTTTTTAACTGGAGCTTCGAGTCTATAAATGCAAACTTCAGACACCAAATTTCTTGGTAAAGTTGTATTGTAAAATATACTGTTAAAAATATATACGTGGCCTTAACAAAACAAAACAAAAAAAAAGGCGGGGGCTTACTTGAACTCGAACTATTTTAGGTAACATAACTATATAAGCATTAAACTGAGATTTGTTCTGTGAACACACACACAAATAGATTTAAATACAAGAAGCATGTTTATTATTCATGATATAAAACACATTATGAAATGGTTCAAATGCGCTGCATTCCTCTTGACCAATGCTTAGTTTTAATATTGATTACAATAATTAATAATAGAGAAATAGAAATACTAGAGAGAGTACAGAACTGAGAATAGAAAAGGTACAGAAGATAAAAGGAAAGGAAAGAAAGAGAACATTTGTACACGTTTGGTCAGTGTTCAGCAGTTGGCAGAGCGACGCAGTGTCCCATTCTTCACTGAACAGATGACTGCAGTAGTTTAAAAACAGTACACACGCGCACGCACACACACACACACACAAAACCACGAAAACCTAGATCCATGCAAAAGCACTTCCACAGCCGAGCAGCCAGCAGCAATCCGAAATGACACACATGCTCAGACACACGCAGCAGCAGAGCAGCGCATCACGGATACATCCAGAACCGATATTCACACCCAGACGGGTCGCAAAGTTAAAAGACGCGGTGCGTAAGAAATGAAGAAATGTTCAGCGTTAAGACTTTTCAACCGTGGTTTGGCAAAAAAAAAAAAAAAACTCGAGAAATGCAAGCGCAAATCTCCTATTAATGTTCACCCGATGCAGCTTTTGCTTGTAGATTAGCAGCTCTCGTTCCTGCCATAAAATCGAATAACAGCAATCTAGTCCATTAGTCCATCCTTCTTCATAAAATCATCTCTTCAGTCCAGCGACTTTCAGAGATTCAGAGCGAGAAAGTGCTGGTCCGTTTTAATCGGGTCCCGTTCCGAGTCAAACACATCCACGATGAGTGAGGGGTTTCCTTCAGGTCTACGGGTTCACTACCAACCCCGCCCACAGACGCTGGAACGTTACGCTAGTGTTTTCAGAGGCATCCTTTACGTTACGTTAGAGTTTGAACCATCGCGCTTGGTTAGTACTTTGCTGTAAAAGTGCAAAAATCTTCATCATACTGTAACTACTCTCAAATATAAGGAAGAGGCAGAAAGAGAGAGAGAGAAAGAGAGGGGGGGACAACAAGAAAAAGAAGAAAGAAGAGGGAAAAATGTGTGAGTAGTGAGTGACTACGTAAACGAGAAAGAGAGTGAAAGACAGATAGAGAAATTGAGACAGAGAGAGATGAAGATAAAGCGATAAACAGACAGAGATATAAAGACAGGTAGAGACAGAGAGGCAAAGAGATGCAGACCAAGTGTTATCGAGAGAGACAGGAAGAGAGATAGAGAGACACAGAGAGAGAGAGTGTGTGTGAGAGAGAAAAAGAGAGAGAGAAAGAGAGAGAGAGAGAGCAGTGTTGTCCAGGCCTTCTGAATCATGAAGCAGCTCCAGGAGGAAGCTTCAGCCTCGTCCTCAGTGTGAGCCACACCTCAGCATCACATCAGCTTATTTTCAGCTTCCACTTCAACAGAGTTTCAACTCTTCAGTTGCTCAAAGAGGTTTATCAATGATCGTCACACCTGCGCACACAAACACACACACGAAAAACCATTTTTTACATTAGTTTCATACTGTATAACACTGCAATTAAACTGTAAGTTTTAAAGCAGCCACAAGAGGGTGCTGTTGCTGACTAATCATCACACATTCACACATTTATTCATAAACTAACTGTGCTAAGGATCTTAAAGAATATATATGCTATCATCTGACCTGTGGTTATTAGCTGATTATTCAAAGTTGCACTTGTTTTGGGATTTATGCCAAATGATCATTTCTAAAGGGTTTTTAACCATCTAATATGTTATGTATGTATGTATTATTTTTATATTCTGCCAGCCGGTTTCCACTGGAGTTACGTGTACAATCACAGTTTACATCACATCAGGCTGTTGGTTTGTGTGTCTGACCTGCGTAGCTGCGCCCGGTGCTCATGCAGCTTGGCAATATGGTCCACTTATCCGTACTGGGATTATAAAACTCCACCGACGCCAGGTTACAAGAGCCGTCGTCACCCCCGATCACATACAGCAGATTGCCGACTGCACACACTCCTACAGAGGGACACGTGACATCAGCTAACGTTGGCTAAGCACGGTTCAGGCAGGTACATCACGCTTCCGCTGTTGTCGCACTTCCACAAAGGAAGGATTACAAATCAAAATATTGCTCACATGAAAAAACAAGATATGCCACGAGGCCATCGGTGTGGTGCTTATGTTAAAGAGTTCGCATTCTTTAGAGGACATTGGAAAAGTTTTGCCCTGCCCTTAGACTTTCCTTACACTTGTGTTTTGAATGAACAGGTTTTCTTGTTCAAATTTTTGCCTGTGGAAATCACACATATGCTTCAGATGTGCTGAAAAGGTTTCCTTTAATGCAGGACAACAGCACTAGGTGTTTCCCTCCCAGCATTAGTGGAGTAACTGAGTGAATGTCCAGCCTACCTGCGTTCCGGCGACACATGTTCATGTCGGCCACTTGTTTCCAGGTGCAGGAGACGGGGTCGTACACCTCACAGCTCTTCCTGACTAACGGGCCGTCGTGCCCGCCCACCGCATACAGCAGTCCTTTCAGCACACCCACCCCTGTCAAACACACTCGGTATAAACTACAATCTGTGAAGTAAACAATCATAAATCAGCATTTAGGAGACATGTGCATGTGTGTGTGACCTGCTCCGCTGCGCCGCGTGCCCATCTCTGCTACGTATGACCACTCGTTGGTGTTCGGGTTATACGCCTCCACGGTGCTCAAACACTGACGTGTCGCTCCATCATATCCACCAACTGCATACAGTATACCTGCGCACACACAGACACACGCACGCACAATAGAACACATCAGCATGAATGTTTGTGTCTACGCTGAAACCCTTACCAGTGTCACGTTTAAAAAAATATATTATTCTAATGGCACACATTGAACAAAATGCAATACAGAACACACATTCTTTGTGTACAGATATTTATCCTGTTGGATATTTTGCACATTGAATATACAGTGCAAGATTGGCTCCGATTGGCTCCGCTCACCTCCGACCACGCCCACTCCTACGCTGCTGCGCCGGGTGTTCATGGGAGCTATGTGGAACCATTCGTTGGTCTTCGAGTTGTACGCCTCAACAGTAGCCAGACCTGCGCGACAAAAATACCTCTGAATATTTCATCTTCTGACATTCGCAATGCGAGGTCTTCCACTTCCGTGTGTTTCCTGAGTTACCAGGCAATGCAGTGTACATATTCACAAGCTGAATACTATTGGGTTGGAAATACTTCGTTAATACTTCATATTTCATGATTATACATCAGTATTATTTCGGGGTGTTTATACTTTACTTATAGTATTATTGAAATTGAATATTTTTTTACACTTCCAAGAAAAACAAAAGCTTACTTTCTACCCCTCACATTTTTATTTAGACCTCATAAATAAATACTCATTACAAATCACAAATTGGCATCAGAACACCCAATCATTTCAAATTAGCATCTTGTCAAGTTCATCAACGTAAAAAACTATCAAGGATCGTGCTGATTTGTCACCTGCTGTGATCTCCTCATGCTACACAATGTAGTTAATGCTAGAGGTATCTGTGATTCTGAAGATGAACAGGCCACAAGACTGCAGTGTTGAACTTGAGGATGAACGCCCCTGGCCCTACCTCAGTAAAATGCTTCCATATGCTGGAATTACCAAAGACTTGTATAAAATGACGTGTCGCCTTTGCCTGCCTAGAAGGTCTGAACTCCATCTAATCTGAAAGTGTGTTGAGGTAAGTTTCGCTGATTTGCTCGAATTAACTGGCTATGTTTTACTAAGTTAGTCTGTTTTCTTTGCTAATGCCAGATTAGACTAGAATTGAGTCCAGTAATTGGCTAGACAGCAAGTCAAATTCTAGCTAATACTAAATACTGGTTATTTACAGGACACTGTACTTCTGATTAATTCATTAGCAAACCACGTAGCATTAGTCATGCGCATGACCAGCAAATTTCCACAGACTGAGTGATGTTTTCAGGCAGAACGGTGTAGTTGCTTTAAAATGAACCCCAACTTTTAACAGTCACAAGTAATAGAAGTCACCTTTCACACAAAAACATGACATTAACTTCATTTTAACAGTTAAAACCAATTTATGTGTATTATAATTTATTTATGAACGTAGCTGAAGGTAACTGCACTAAAATCTTTTAATTAATGAGTTTTTACATGAAAATAGTAAAATCTTCTAACACTGACGAGACACATTTTTAAAAATATATGTATCTTAACTTAAAAATGGTATCATTGGCATCGTCGGCGTCTCGGGGTTTCTGTCTTGGTCTTTACCTGTGCTGCCATCAAAACCACCCACGGCGTAAAGGAGTCCGTTGAGAACAGCGGCACCTAGTGTGGACCTCCGGTCCTGCATACTGCTCACGCAGCACCACTCGTCTTTCACAGGGTCGTACGCGTCCACTGTCCTCACACGCAGAGAGCCGTTAAAGCCTCCGACAGCGTACACCATGCCACCCATGTACACTACGCCTACACACGCACACATACAGACACACGCACAGAGAGAGAGTTGTGGAGGAATCAGAAAGAAAAATGATCTGCAGTTAATAGATAAAAAAAAAGAATTGTACAGTTGTTAAGAACCAGCTAATAATAAGCCAATAGTAAAAACCTTTTTTGCCACATAAGGCATTTGATCTGATTTACCAGACAACCACTATTTGTTTGTGTGTGTGTGTGTGTGTGTGTGTGTGTGTGTGTGTTGGGGGGTGGGATGTGTGGATGGATGGGAAGTGGGGGATCTGAACCTGCTCGACATCGTCTGGATGGCAGTTCTGCCACCTGGAACCATCTCTCCTCTTCAAAGTCATAACATTCCACACTGCGGATAGCTTTCGGTGCTTGGCCCCCAACAACCACCATCACCTACAAAACACACACACACACACACACACACACACACTCACATTGACATACTGCATTGTAAAAGGTTTAAGGACCACAACAACAACTCAGAACACACATTTCCCCCTGGTAAAACTCTTTAACCACTGAAACTAATCAAATCCTCAAATTTCCACTCAGATTTCCTCGAATTTCTCTGTTGTTTGTTGATTTCGACTCTTGATGACTAGGCTATGTTTAAACATGCAGCCCAAACTTCAGCAGGAGAACAAAAAGCATGAGGTCAGTTTGGATTTCTTGCTCATTTGGGTTTTAGCTGACTGTGCTTCCTGGTGAGAAAACATTTGCGATGATATGGGCTGCATTCCAAACTGCATATTAGAATACTGAATTTTGTCACTGTCAGCTCCACTGTAGCCCTTAACATAATAATACATGACAAAATACGTGTGGGTGGTTAGCTAACTAGCGAGCTATGCTATGCAAGCAAATGTAACTTGAAAGAAACTATCTGAATTTCATAACTTATTTGCAATGAAGACACTCAGTCTAGAAATAAATCAGATTTGTCCTGCTGTGTGAACAAAGCCTTAGCTGTTCAGCTGACTCATGTGGTAAAGCAAAAAAGAGAAACGCTGCTCTAGATCACACAGGCAAAAAAATAGGGTTTAAAAGTCCCCTGTGTCCTTTGGTAGGTGAGTCAGCGTCTTTTAGCACCATTTATTTAGTTGCTTTTGGCTGGAATACGTCACATATCCTCACAAAGATATAAACGCACCTTTGTGTATGGAATAAGAACAGATGCTTGCCTACAAGAACACTTTCTCCTCTGAGACGCAAACCGAGTACACGCATTTTTTATAGTGCAGCATATTTTAATATCAAATGATAGTTATAAAAAGCAAATTGATAAATTGCAAAGGAATTTTTTGATCTCTTCTATTGTGTCGCCACAGTGAGGAGATCAATTAACGTGCCACTAACTGCACTGTACATCATGTAACGTGGCCCAAAGTTCATATGTCTGTTCAGTGATGCAGCATAATAATATCCACTGGCTCCTAACACACACACACACACACACACACACACACACACACACACACACACACACACACACAGAAACATACAGCTGCACCTTTGGTGCTTGGGCCCCTCAAATCGCTGCTTGCAGCTATTTTTAAACTATTTAATACCTTTTTAAAACAGCAGTTATGTGTCGTTTTAAGAAACACTGAGTATGTGTAATAAACACACACACACGCGCACACACGCACACACACACAGACACACAGACACACAGACACACAGACACACAGACACATACAGCTGCACCTTTGGTGCTTGGGCCCCTCAAATCGCTGCTTGCAGCTATTTTTAAACTATTTAATACCTTTTTAAAACAGCAGTTATGTGTTGTTTTAAGAAACACTGAGCATGTGTAATAAACACACACACACACACACACACACACAGACACACAGACACACAGACACATACAGCTGCACCTTTGGTGTTTGGGCCCCTCAAATCGCTGCTTGCAGCTATTTTTAAACTATTTAATACCTTTTTAAAACAGCAGTTATGTGTCGTTTTAAGAAACACTGAGCATGTGTAATAAACACACACAGACAGACACACACACACACATACACACCTTCGGGTAGCTGACTGGCGTGCGCACTCTGGTGCGGACGGTCTTCATCATGGAGCGCTGCTCGGCCGGCAGCAGGTGGTACTTCATGGCCTCAATCAGGTAGTCTTTACAAGCACTGCTGTTCTTCACCAGCGTTTCCTCCTCCACCCTCTGCACAGTCACACACATTCTTACACCATCCATCATGTTTCAATGCAAATACACCAACACATTTAATCAACACTGAACTGTTGCAGCATTTCCGTCAGCTGTAAGAATATGACTGCTTCACGGCGCTAGTGAGGCACAAATGCGCTATGCCATACTCTTACAATTACATTTCGTTAATTATTGTGGCATTTCTATACATTAACTCAGCAATAAATTTATCGAGGAGGTCATTTTAACATAAAGGGAAATTTTATTCCGTATTTGCTGCACTTGGATGGAAATATATCTATTGATGCATAAGCGATTTTAATCCTCGTGTCACACACCAACCTGTACGAGGTACTCTCTGGAGAGGAGAGGCAGGCGTACATGCTCCATCAGATGAGACATATGTTCCTGTCGCACATCCTTATCGTGTTTGACCCACGCGA
Organism: Pangasianodon hypophthalmus; assembly: GCF_027358585.1. Taxonomy (NCBI): domain Eukaryota; kingdom Metazoa; phylum Chordata; class Actinopteri; order Siluriformes; family Pangasiidae; genus Pangasianodon; species Pangasianodon hypophthalmus. The sequence continues at coordinate 12,688,936 of NC_069737.1, read as the reverse complement.
TGACCGCTTCGAACACCTACACACGAACACAAAACAGCCAATTAGCATAATGCCACTTTCCAGACCAGGCTGTTCAGCACAACACAGCACAACTTGCATCCAATTCATTTCAATTTCAAGTCATTTTAACAGCCCTTCTGTGCTGCCTCCCGTTGCCAAGACAACCCTGGACGACTATTGCATGATGCTCATTGCCATAGCAATGATTCAGCAAAGCATCATGGGACAGCTGGTTGTGTTTTGTATATCTGTGAGGTAGTAAATAGAGTCTATAGACAGCAAGGAGAACACAAGTTCACACATTATGGCTGATTTCTTCGTAGTTCCTCAGTGTACGCGTATGTGTGTGTGTGTGTGTGTGTGTGTGTGTGTGTGCGCGTGTGGGGTACCTTCTCTTCCGAAGGAATAGTGAGTTTGTCGCTGGCGATAAGGCTGCACACTTGCTCCATGCCCAGGTTGAGGAACTCCTCACACTGCATCACCTCCGAGAAGTGCTGCTCTGTGTGTGTAGGAATGTGAGAATGAATAAAAAAAAAAATTAAAAAAAAAAAAAAAAAAAAAAGATTCAAAACACTATAACAAATAATAAACAGCTTTACCAATTTTGTACAAGCAATGCTATCGTTTCTATAGTAACAGAAAATTCACTGGGATTGTAAGGCGGATGTTCCACATAATCTAAGATCAATAATAAATAGATTAAAAACATCTAAATCTCCATTGGTACAGTGATTTTTTTTTTTTTTTTTTTTAACATTTATGGAAGGAGTCTCCAGTTTCAGCATCTTGTAACAGGAAGATTTCCGACACGAAATTTTTCCGAACAGAGGACAATTCTGGTTTCTCTGTAGCATTACAAGCTACATTTTACGTAACAGCTACAGTTATGCTAACAGGAAGCAACTTCCCACTAATGTTCCACAACATTAAAGTAGATAATAAACTGGGAATAATAAACATTGGTATTAATACTAACTAGCCTTTATGTCAGGCTACATCACACCATGTTGTTGATTATTTTTCTATAACAGCATGCTTATTGTGTTTTATTCCTTACAAATGTTGTCTTAACCCAAACACAAAAGTCTACTCTTAGACACCCTCAGACACACACACACACACACACACACACCTACCTGCATACGAGTTGGCCAGGTTGAGGAGATCAGAGCAAGCGTGCAGGTCAGCGAAGGCCCGGATTCCGAGGCAGTTTGTGGGGTGGAGCTGAGTGGAGAGAAACTCGCAACATGCTCTTTTCACTTCCTGTAGCTGGAGAAGACCGGCGGCCGGCAGCAGCACCTGGGCACATGTGCACGAAGGAAATTCATTCACGTATTCATTCATTCATTCATCTACAATAACCACATCGTTGTGGTGAATCTGGAGCCTGAATGCTGGGTGCATATTGCTGGCATGGTTTGTGAAGCATCACTGCAAATCAATACTGTAGCTCTTCTAACTTTATCTCATAACGAAACATTCCTATAGTGATGTCTCCTACAGGACGACTCCGCCCACATCCACATCCGAGGGCTCACCTATAGACAGCCATCGGGGCTCACTGAATGGTTTAATGAGGATGATGTAACTCATATGCTATGGCCTTCACATTAACCAGTTTGCAATATACTACAGCTGTGAGATTTTGAATATCTGAGCAGAATATCTGTAGGAAGAACAACGCTCATCTCTCCAGTACAGTTCCAGAGACTTAGATCACCAACAAGGCAAGCCAAGGCAAGGCAAGCTTGACAACATTCTGGCAACATGTGGTGACCCAACACCTTACTAACACACTTTAATGTTGTGTTTTTGTTTTTTTTCCCCTTTAATTTGTCAGTAGCTACACTAACAGAGGTGAGCGAGCATCCAGATGGACGCTGTGAAACAGTTAAAACAGTGCAGACCTTTTGCTCCTCATTAGTGAAGCAGTGTTTCATAACAAACTGAGCTTTAGGAATGTTAACTGTACGCCAGACCGTAGAGCACTGGGTGTTAGTGAGAACACACACTCGAAGTGTTATTCAACACACACACACACACACACAGAACACTAACACACTTACATGCCACCCACACACACACACCGCCCACGTGCTCACATTTTCTCAAGATTTCATTAAGGGCTCCTATTGCGCCCATGAGCTAAAAGGACAAAAAGTGTAGACGACTAAAGAAAAAGTAGAGAAAATGAGTAAAAGAAGAGCTGTGCACCACTCCCACTACGACTACTACTTCTTCTAGATTGAGAGAGGAGACAGAAGACTGCAGCACCGTTTCATAACCCTGCTTTTATTATTGCTGGCATAAATAATTTTATTTACCGCTCTACCAAACCCAACTGCTCTAATGGGGCCCGAGTCTAAAAAAATGAATGAACCAAGAGCATTACTGAAGCCTTTATCTTTATTAAGCGAATTATGAGTGAAATGGTTGGTGCGTTACGTTTGCGAGACATGACAAAGAAAGGAGAAAAGAAAAGGTAGGAAGGGGTAAACATGGTGGCTTGTATTTATGCATATACAGTGGATATAAAAAGGTACACAATACATCCTTAACTAATAGATGTAGACTTTTTACATCAAAAATTCAAAAGTTAACTGTTTGAATTAAGGCTTGTGCGATATAGCGAATTAATCCCTAGATGATTTCTGCTACGATATCCAATTATGTGTATTATATTACCATATCCGCCAATGTTTATGTTTTTTTGCGTAGGAGCTCCGCGATTTAACACCGGAATATGCTAGTATGAATTATCACTCTCTCTCTCTCTCTCTCTCTCTCTCTCTCTCTCTGTCAATCACAGCGACACTAGCCAATCATGAGTGCTCATGTACGCGGAACAAGTGAGCTCATGTATGCGGAAGAGGGTAGATAGCGCTTTCCTCCGGGTGTGTTACAGTGCCCTGTGACGCAGGATCAAAAAGATGAAGATGGCTGGCGTCACGTGTCTTGGAGGAAACACGTGTTAGCTGTCGTATGATTGGGGAGATGGATGGTGGGTGGGAGCTGGCAAGTGACCAAATAAGAAAAAAAAAAAAAATGTAAACGCTTAGTCAGTGGTTTTACGCCATATTAATTTTTCTATCCACCGTTCACAAAGGACAGTGTCAGCTCTCACTTTACACTGTGTGTGTGTGTGTGTGTGTGTGTGTGTTACCTGTACGTTCTCTTCGGTGACCTGGATTTCGGCAGTGTACACATAATCGATCAGCATCCCCAGCGTCCAGCCGTCTATCTCCTTTATCCGCACCTTCTTCTGTCTGCTCTCACTCATCTCACCTACAAACACGCACAATCATTATCCCAATACACACCACATACACATCAAAACAACACACACACACACACACATTGTATCTATCCAGAACTGGTATTATTATTATTATTATTATTATTATTATTATTAGATTGAGGGTAAACCTGTAAACATGGCATGGAAATACGGGCTCCCAGCCGCCAGAACCACTCGGTGTGCCGCAATCTCTACGTCCTCCGCAACAATGGTCACGTCGCACAACACACTCTGACTGGCGGAGAAATAAAGAGCGTTACACACACACAAAAACGGTCTTCTTCTTTATGCTTTATTTTTTTTGTACTAAAAAACTGTTCTGGTTTGTTCCCTTGTAAATATTAAACAGACTATTAGCTAATTAACTAATTAACTAATCGATTAATCAACCAAAATCCAACTAGTATATTAGTGAAGCTGACAAATAAATATTTTAAAAATCTAATCTAGATTATTATTATTATTAGCAGCTTTTATTATTAACAGTTTTCAATAAAAGCATATCCTGGAATGTTTTATTCCTCTTATACCAAAGCCAACACTCATATTTCATTATATATTTAATAAAGAATGACATGCCATACTTTTTCAAAAAATCTTTTTTATGGTTGTGTTAGCGTTGTGAAACAAACTTGTTCGTGTTATTGTGTATGTTATAGTAGCTATAAACAGCGAGCGTATCCATATTAGACTTCAAGAAAAAATCAGAAAAATCAGATGACGATCCCGCAGGCTGATTAAAAACGCTATTATTATTACAGCTTTATATTTCTTTATATATTACAATGTCATGTGACTGACTTTTCTAGAAATTCAGGAAAATTTAGACCATGAGCGACTTGCATATTAATCTTTATAACTAAGATTAACACAAGTGTCCAAGATATAATGACTTTGTAATGAAATTCTAAGATTTTTTTTTTAAAATAAGTTTAAACTCGTTGCTTTATTTTCACTAAATCCAGGGCTTTCGTGGGTTTAGATCTTTCTTCACGCTGACTAATCGTTTAAACTGCTCACTGACTAGTCCATTCTGAACTCAAATCTGTACTCATGCACGTTATTACACTCGTTTACTATTACACGCAGTTTTCACGTACCTGCGCAACTCGTTCATGATCCTGAAAGCCTTCTTCATGTGTCGGGGGTTAATAGTGACTGCGCTCTGCTTCTCACACACGTCATCCTTCAGCTCCACAGCTTTATGATGGCAAAGCTTAGTGCATCTGGAAGAAAAAATACACACATACACACACACACACACACACACATACGTGCGCACACAATTAGGGGAGGATGATTTTGCAAAAATTATCAGATCACAATACTTTACCATTCCCATCACAATATCAATACACATCACAATATAGAATTTCACTGAGCTTTTGCTTTTGTAACGTTTACAATTCGTTTACAGTTTGCGCTCTATCAAACACGTGACGAGGAAATAAAAGTATACTGAGAAACGTGTGAAAAGACCTACAGCTCTCACAGTCTGCAGACTGACAGACCAAACAAGTCAAGGAACTAAACTGTACTCCTGTTTTTATACATTTAACGGTATTTTATAGATTTTCAAGCAATCTGTGACAGCAGTTTGCCAACAATGACAATTTATTTATTAAAGAAGAAAGAAAAAAAAACCCAGATGTGCTCCGTCCTAAAGACTTTCCTGTAGTGGAAATCATAAAGGTACAGCTTTAGACCCTGACACTGGAGACTCCTTCCGTAAATGTCTTCTTACAGAAAGCTTCAGCATATCATCGAGTGTATGTTTTTCTGTCTTTAAACAACATGTTTTTTTAATCTGTTTATTATTCATTCATCTTTAAGTCTGTGGAGCATCTACAATACACACTACAGGATCTGACCAATCAGAATCGAGCACTTAGCAGTGTTGTGATCTATTTTAACACTGATCTCTGATTTGCTTTGGGTTAAAATATGCCTTTTTCTTAACACTTTATTTTAGAAAGTAAACTCTATATCTACAGAATTCATTATTTAAGGTTTGTTTAGTCATGTACTCATGACTAAAATTATTTCAAAGTTGTTTTTTACATGTAATAACGGAATTTAAGGACTAATCTTAGACTTTAGGGAAACGTGTCCAAACGTCAATTGGTGGAATTCGCATTTTTGCTATAGACGCAATGAACATAAATGATTTGGATAACGCTTAGTGTGTGAACTGTGAAAATAAGAACAGTGTCAGTGATCAGACGGTTGTTGTTGTTGTTGTTGGTCTTTCGGCTTTTCGCACAGGCTGTGGAGGTGAGATCCACCAGAGACTCTTAGTGATCAGAGGGTCATTGGTTAAAAATCCCAGAACTGCCAGAGAGCCAGGGTCGGACCCTTGATCAAGACTTCGAAGTACGTCAATTTGGCTAAGAACAAGTGTAAGGGGATCTCAGGGTCACTGCCGGTTTGAGAAACTGTCCAACGATCAAACTTTTCCAGCCAACAGCAGTCATGTGGTTAGAAACGATCACTGGTGAAGGCTAGAGGATGACTAACCCATGCTGTGTGATCTTTAACTGGACACCTACATGTGTCTAAAGGTAGGTGTGTGTAATAAACTGACCAGTAAAGCTATACAGTGTTTAAAAACCCTCGACAACACTGCTGCACCTGATGTCGCCGTCGCTTCTGTGCTGAGAAAGACCCGTCTCCCAAATAATCGCTGCTTAATGGTGGTCTTTTCTATGAAAGAAATTAAGGAATGAAACCTTGTTCCTTTTTCAGACAGGAAAACAATCAACTATGATATGAACCGACTCCTTTTACAGCACGTCCTAAAGTGTTTTGCTGCTCGATTATATCACAGCAATTTGTCCGCGATTACACTAAAAATGATTCTTCGTACTTTTTACCCATTTACAGTTACATTTAATGTCGTGGATTGTCTATGAAATAAACGATCGCTTACATCATAGCAGAAAACATCGCCGTAATTACTTTCGATAAAGAGCAACACAATTATTATTATCATTATTATAATCTTTATTATTAGTAGCCTTGTTCAAGTAAATGGAGCATTCCCTATACAAGCTGTTGCTATAGCAACGATAACGTATTAGAACGAGCGCATTAATATAAGCCTGTGATTTGCCTTGCAGCCGGAACTACTTCTGACTGTGGTGTGTAATGCTAGTTTTTGTTGTTGTTTTTGTTGTTGTTGTTGTTTGTCAATTACAGAATGTCGGAATGGGTTTTTAATATAACAACAGGTGCTTCTTTAGTTTGTACACGACAATATTCTGTGAAGTATTATATTACAATTATTATTCGGATAAAAGTTAGCGAATAACGCACAACACTGCTAGCAAGCGTTGTGTGGAAGATTTAGAGACTGACCGTTCCCAATGGTTCATTCAGGGCACGCGCGCGCACGCGCACACACAGAGAGAGAGAGAGAGAGAGAGAGAAAGAGAGAATGAGAGAGAGAGAAAGAGACAGAAAAAAACGAGAGAGAGAGAGAGAAATGAGAGAGACAGGGAGAGAGAGAGAAATGAGAGAGAGACAGAGAGAGAGAGAGAGCTAGCTAGCTAGTTCGGCGCGCTTACAGCGGATGGATCTCCATGTTGTGGTGTGTGTTCAGGCCGCGATATCTGTCAGTACTTTCTTGCACCATTCCATCTCAGCGGATCGGGGCCCTGAGAGAGGAAATCCGCATCACACCGCCGCCGTCCCTCGGGTTACAGGAGTCCAGCTCAGCTGTCGCTGCACATCCAGCTACTGTAAACACACGGGCGGCTCAACAACACACACACACACACACACACACACACACACACACACACACACACACTCTCTCTCTCTCTCTCTCTCTCTCTCACACACACACACACACACAGACACACACTCTCTTTCTTCAGAGCAGAGTCGCTACCCTAAGCACGACAGCCATGTCCCATGTGTTTTGCTCTGCCCGGCCACTTGTTATTTTCTCCTCTTTGAGCTGTGTGAAGGGAAAAGACGCTGCTTTAACGCCGAGCGGAACAGCGGCGTGAACAGCAGCGCCACCTGCCGTGGAAGACCGAGACCCGTCATGCACCCAATCTCCATCTAATCATACCCGGAAGTACGGCAATGAATATTAACTACAGATCGCAGAATGGATTTAGCGCATGCGCAGTCGAGTTCCTCACGCCGTGCGTAAGGTTAGACGTCTTTACGGAGGGAGCCTTTCTAGGGAGCATGGAGCTATTTGTGATTTAACCCCTATTATTTAAAAGGTTCCCTGAAGATAAATATTCAAATATGCAAACAAGGAATATATTTCTTTATAGTAATTTAATTTATATATAGTAATTTATATAAAACTTATATATATATATGTGTGTGTGTGTGTGTACTATATAGCACATAGAGTAAAAAAATGTTTCTAAATAATAAAAATAAAAAAGAAAATATACCCAACTTTTAATCTTTAGAATATCTAAATAAATTTCTAAAAGGTTTGGGCAAAAAACAGTTATATATGCTGCAACTACACGCAATCCAAAGCATAAGACAAAATAAAGTTATTCCAGATTTTTAATATGAAAACTTAGATTTTTAAAAAATAATTATAATTATTATATAATTACACTGTTGTGAATAAACATAGCCTATTATTTCAGCTTCAAATTAAATTTATTCATTGACAATAAAAAAAAGGAATAAAAATGAATATCAGTGTTTGTATAGTCTTTACATTTGGTATAAAATTGAATTCTTATTTATTTATTTATTTATTTATATATTTATATATTTTGCTCTTGTTCAGCGTTTATCGGTACAGCATTATATTGAGCCTAGTGATGGAATAGCTACTAAAAATAACCTTTTTATCCCTTTCTACAAATGCGTATAGTAATACATGTCAAACACAGACAAGACAATTGGCATAATATAATTCTTTAAAATGGAAATAAATGAATGAATAACTTTCACATTTTTTTATTTATTAATAAATGACGATGATACTTTTTAATGTTTATGGTTACGTTTAATGTCGTGGAGCATCCGTGAAAAAACAAGTTCCGGTTCTCACTTACGTTACAGCAGCTATAAACAACCGTTCAGTCACCAGACTCTCTCTCTTTTTTTTTTTTTTTTCTTCTTCTGAAGTTAATAAAACAGAAAAACAGCTGATCATGTTACCAAATTCTTCTGTCCTCAAGACTCCAGTGTCGGAAAAATTAGTTGCAGCTTGATCTCTGAGTGTTACAAAGCACTGACACTGGAGACTCCTTCCATAAATGTGAAATAAACATCAACATCTCTTCACAAAAAAAAAAAAAAACAGGCATGAGGAAATATTTGAGCGAATGTAGTTCATTATTTATTAAACACTACTGTATTTTCGAACATTTGTACTTTACGAGTTTTACTGAAGTTGAATACTTGTACTCTTAACTCATGATATTTAAGACTTTTTACTCCTTATATTTTCATTTTCACATCCAAAGTACTTGTCAGAAACCTTAAATATAGTGAGATACACGTATTTCTCTTGCCAGACAAGCTACAGACAAACTTGAGTCATGTCTGTGATTAGCAAGATGAGCATCTTTGGCCCTGGAAGATATTTTCTTTTGCTAAATTTAACAATGATTCATACGCAATGACTCCTTTACTGCCTGTGCATAAACAAAACACCAGCCTTTAAAATTTCTTCTCTCATCTCCCATCAAGTCTAAAGAAGCATGTAGAAGTTTCTTTAAGAAAATATAAGTCGATTTTAAGTAAATTTAAGTAGTTAGTTAAAAAATTTGCTAGCTAGTTTTATGTTCACTGCTAATCCTACAAAGAGTCATCATTCCAACAGTGTTATTAAACATGAACTAACCAACAAGCCAAATATCTAAGATATTATCTACTATCTACGATAGCAGAATATTTCATTTTGATTAATTAACTGTCCAGTTTTTTGATCAATCATTCAGCTGACTTGTAGTCTATGATTGGGATAGAATTTAAAATATGTTCTGCAGCAACACTGACCTCTAGTGGTCAACTGTGGCTTGTGCAACCGAGAGAAAAAAACACCGTAGTAACTTATTTTCATCAAAATAACCAAATTATTAATTAGTGATTAAAAAGTGTCGGTTGTTCGAGCAGCAAGACCGAGCTCGAACTTTCTTCATGCCATTTTAACGTGTTTGCGGACAACAAGAGACCAGACGAGCCGTCATTGCTACAGTATTTATTCTTGGCCATTCAAACTCATTGTAGCTGAATGTTACCTCAGACAGTATATAGCTCTCTGCAATTTTAAACAAAATATAACCACTATTTACAATTTTTGTATTAAAAATACAGATAAGATACAGACTTTACCAGCTGTCTTTTTAAAAGACATAGAAATACATGTGGTATGAAAAAGGTTCAGGCAGGGAAATGGAGACCTAGGAGGCATTCTTATCTCATACATAATGACTTTTTTTTTTTTTTTTTTTTTTTTTTTAACTGTTGCTATGTAATAACTATTTCATGACAAGTAGTAACAATGCAAACTTACTTTGTTATTTTACACTTTCTCCGTCTGTGCAACAAGTTAGGATTTGTGCCTAATGCCACTGGATTGGCAAAGAGAGGAATGAAAACTGATTCCGTAATAAAAACAGAGACTGAAATGAATTTAAAAACAATGAAAATGCTTGAGAGTGCATCTGGAAATCAGTGTGAAATTAGTGATTTCAACAAAACACACATGAATGAAATCATAAAAAGCAACAAGAGCGAATGAATACTGATGGCAACACTGAGTTGTTTCTGAGGTCTATGACAGGCAGCTTTTTCTCTCTCTCTCTCTCTCTCTCACACACTCACTTTCTGATTCAAGTATCCTTGCATGCTACATACACACACACACACACAAAACAGACGATGCAGACTTCAGACAATTAAAATAACACTGTTTCCATGAAAAAAGAAAAAAAAAAAAAATTCAGCGTCCGTGTAAGTTAAAATTTTGTTCAAGCTGTCCGTTTTCCTTCATTTTCTTTCCTTCAAAGTGCCAAAACTTCTTTCATGTGGTTCTCACAGTGATTTCAAACCAAGAGCAATTGTTTTTTTTGTTTTTTTTTTTTAAAAAAACGATGTGCTGTGGCGGTTCGCGAGTCTCGTCACCACAGAATCTGTTCCCGCTCACTTTGGGATTTGATTGACAGCTGTGGGAGCCAGTCAGAGGACAGCAGGAGCAGAGAGTCGAGACGGCTTGGTTTTGAGAAGCTTTGTGTGTTGCGCGAGTTGAATACAGTTCTGAGCGGATGAATGGAGCGTGGCTGTGCGCCGATTTCTCACACCGCAGATATCTGCTCATTTTCTGCAAGAAGGACGAAACACAAATCAGTGTCAGTGTGCGTGCATTTACTCAACAGTGAAACTCTTTAAATCGGAATAAAATCCTCACCGTCACACGGTGGTCGCCGCGGCGTGGGACAGTGAGTGAATCCGTGCATGCGGGTGGGTGGGCGTGGCTGTGGGGGCGGTTCTAAGTCCAATGACCTCTTGATGAGGCGGGACCTCTGCAGGGCCGCGTTGTAGTCGGGTGGGCGTCGCCCATGAGTGTGACTGTGGACGAGATTATGGCCGAGTTCCTCGACTTCAGCCAATGACAGAGCGGTATATCCAGGTGGGGTGGGCGGAGGCTCTCGGAAACGCCCCTCCCTTCGACTCATGGCGCTCTTTTGCACGTTCGGCACCTCGTCCTTTCCCCCTCGTCGCTTGATCGTGCCCGTGTCGCCTTCTGATTCGTCGGCCCAATAGCCGAGAGGTGTGGCCGACTGGCTCCGCCCAATACCCGGCCCCTCCGACAGCGTCTCCCAGCTGCGGCTGTCGTAGTAGCCGATGCGCTGAGGGATGCTCTGGATGTTGTCGTGAGAGCCGCTGGAGCAGGAGGTCCAGCTGCCCCGCCCACTGTCAGCGGCGTCCAATGAGGCACGGTCACACTGGTCCTGGGTCAGCGAATAAGATCTGATGGACAGAGAGAGAAAATGAATGCAAATTAATTCGATTTTTATCTCTGAAAATGTTATATCTCACTTATATATTTTTATATCATGGCGCTGTCGAATTCTTGAATCTGATTGTTAAAAGGAATATCATTATTTAAATGTCTGACTTGTTTTGTTTTTTAAGGTGTATATTACATGGTGTGTGTTTTCCATCCTATAAAATCTCAAATGACTTTTTTTTTTTTTTAATTACATTAAAAAAACGACATCGACACAGTGACATCGCAATTAATTGTGTTAGCATGTTCCAAGTTGCTTACCCAAGGCTGATCTGGTCCAGCTCCGTCCGGTGTGTGTTAGGAGTCTGTAAGAATGGGCGTGTGTGAGAGGGGGCGTGTGTGTGGGCGTGGTTGTGGTCGTCTGCCATGATCAGGTCAGATGATGAGGAACTCAGGAGACTGAGCTGATCAGGTCCTGGTGAACAAACAACGTTTCTGACATTTATTCCTCTTTCCATCAGATCAGAGATTTACAAATGTTCAAGTAAATTCAGAAATAATTATAAAAAAAAAAAAAAAAGGCTCTGATAAATAGCGAAAATATTACTGAACACATTTAAATAACGTGGCTAATAGTTTGTCCCACACACACACTTCATGTTGTGTGATCCTGTAAAAGACAGCCAGCGTTAATGAACTACTAGAGGTCAGATTTTCGCACCCTTTCTGGACGAGTTGCCAGGGAAAGTGGGCGGGGACGAACGGAGAGAGGAAGCGTTTGATTGGTTGTCTTCCTGCTGTCTTCTCTGTCTATCCTGGCTCTCTTCTGTATGGTGAGACCCGGGCGAATGTGCACCTACACACACACACACACACACACACACACACACACACACACAGTGTGAGAACATACACTACAAACTGAGCTTTACTTTTGTAACTCAAATGATCAAAATAAGAGAAGAACGCAACTTAAGATCATGTTTGTTTATACATTTTTTGCTTTTTAAAATTATAACTATGTATAGGTATTTTGTGTGCGTGTGTGTGTGTGTGTGTGTGTGTGTGTGTGTGTGTGTGTGTGTGTGGTATTACCAAATGCTGTCAAGTCTTTACCAGGTGGCTTCTTCCGAGGGATATTCTTTGGAGTGGGGCTTCTTGGCGTTGCAGGAGATGCATCGACTCGCCTTTTTTCCACAGCGCTCTTGTGCACTACGGGAAAATACAAACAGAGAAATTCTCACCCACAATGCATTTAATATATAAAAACATAAATAAATAAATAAATAAATCTTATGCGCTTCCTAGAACGTAAGTAAATGAGAGAACGTTCACTTCAGCACTTAAACAGCACCTAATCTAGGAATCAGGGACTCACCCGTGTGGTTGGAAGGCTCCCACTGCAGAGACAGAGTGTGTAAGGCGTCCTCGTCGCTCTCGTATGTCAGCATGTCGAGGTACTGGCGCACTCGTCTGCTCATCAGCTCGGTCTCGTACAGTTTCTTGGCGCTGAGAAAGGAGCTCCGTCTGCCTCTCCTCCTGTGACTCACTGTCCCCTCAGACAACGAGGAGCTGCTCACCTGACTCAGAGACCTACACACACACACACACACACACACACACACACACACACACAGAGGACAAAACCAAATTAAAAATCAGTAAAACTGAAACGATGGACATTTTGAGGGAAAGAAAAACGCTGAACTGAAGGAATAAAATGTTCAGACATGCTCAAATGATCTACAACCTGCTACGGCTCGTGCAAAGAAGAGACGAGAAGAGAAGAAAGGCTGAAAAAAAGAGGAGAGAACAGAAAAAGGGATGACAAGAGCAGAAAAGGGCAGAGAAGAGAAGTGAGGAGAGGAACAGCTGAGACAAGAGAGAAGAGAAGAGAAAATAAGAGAAGAGAAGTAGACAATAGGAGAGGAGGAGAGGAGAGAACTGAAGTAGTGGAGAGGAGGAAAGAGAGGTAGTGGAGAAGACAGGAGAGGACAGGAGAGAAGAGAGGAGAGGAGAAGAGAGGAGAAGAGAGAAGACTACTGTGCTTTGTACCAGGTTAATATCAGTCTACGTGAGTTGAGTTAATCACACAGCACAACCAGCGACGTTAATAGATATTACGAGTCAGACAGCAAGGGTGCGAGCATCAAAAACGGCTGAGCGACAGTCCCACTTACCCAAGACTCCTCCATTTTTTCTTCCTACAACACAGCCGTGAAGACACCAAAGAGGAGGACGGAGAGAAAAAGACATAAAAAGGGGGAGAGAGACAAGAGAGACAGACAGGTGCTTATACAGTAAAGCCCACGGAACAGAGGCCACAGACCACAGACCACAGGAAGACAAGCACAAACACGGCTGACGGAAATGTGACCAAAACAATTCCTACACATTTTCCTTACAGGGCGTGTTTAAGGAATTCTGCAAGTCTGACAAACTGAATGTAAACAGAGCGCTGCATGGGGACTCGTCTCATGGGAATAAATGTGCTTTCTCATTTTCCCTTAACCAGCAGGAATGCAATCCTAAGGACATACAGGATGTAGCTGCTTTTAAAAAGGGAAAAAAGCTCTAAAAAAGTTATTTTTTTTAACACAGTAGAGCTTCGAAAGTTGAACGTCATGTTACGTCACGTGCTTTCTTTAACTCAGGGAGGTATATAATATTTATGATATAAAGAGATTTATGACAGGTTGAACAAAGCAGCTCATCTTTTCTTAATTTTCTGCTTCCACAGCTATACAAACCCTTATAGCCACCAATCTTCAGCTAGTGCGCTTATTTAGATACTAGCCAAGATGACTGACAGCGTTGTTATGGTTACGTATCAGCAAATAAGGTGCTCCTGTCGGTACTTTTCAACTTTTTAGAACGGGAGCGTTTTTCATTTATACAGATTTCGTCTCCATTCCCATGCAGCTCTCTACTTGAAAGTGTATGTGTGTGTGCGCACCATTTGCAAACAATTCTCGAAGAAACAATGTGTGTGTACCTTGTCCTGAAGAGCAGCGCTGGATCCATGGTGACAGACGCCAACCGAACCACGTGCCGGATCTCTCGAGCGATCATTCTCAGTTTCTCGAAATTGACCAGTCCGTCCACTTTCGAGTCATTACCTGCAACACGGACAGACGCGCTTACTTTCTCAAACGGATCAGACAGATCCTAAATTTGCTAAGTCCTAAAGAGGTGAGGTTTAATAATCCTACCCTCGTGGAGGAAGGTGAGGTCTTTCTTTATGACGGGGAAAAGAGGAATGATTGGCGGCTGGAGATTGTGCTTGTTCAGCAGGTTGCGGTATTTGGCCATGTTGCGTGACGGGTCGAAGACTTCCTGCAGCTCGGCCAACAACTTTTCATACTTAGCCGGTAGACGTTCCCATGTAGCACGTAGACGCGACACAGGGGCGAGATTCAACCCGCTGAACGACAGAATTAAAGAGAAATTTATAATATTTGAGAATTTTTGACCCACAATGCTCAATTCCGCACCACTGATTAACTTCATAAAGGTGCAGAACAACATCTACGTAGTCAGGACAGACCCGATTTAGCTAATGAACCCGTGACTCACCTGATAATAGCAAACATGGAGTTGAAGTTTTTACAGTCCCGACAGTGAAGGGCGACTTTGATGAAGTGTTTGATTATCTTCATCCTTTTGGCCTGGTTGGGTTCCCGCACAATCTCCGTGGCGACCCAGAAGGTCTCCTGATTGACGAGGTCTTCGAAGTTGCGAAGGTTGACCGACGGCTCATGGGGACGCAGCTTGAAGAGGTCTGTGATGTAATCGGTGGGCTCGATGCTGGCAAAGAGCAAGTAGTTGCGTGCTGAGAGCTGATTGGCTATCTCCGTGGAGCTCAGAGATAACAGATAAACCTGAGATTCTCTTTGCAGTTCTTGGGCCTCAACGTCCGAGCACAGCGTCTCCGTCTCCATGTTACTCTTAAGGTAGTACCTGAAAGACGCATAAGCGCAGTTAAAGGAGAAAAGAACCATTAAAACTAGCAATATTATCTAATTGTTTTAACTGCAAGGTGAACTCAAACTGTAATAGGTTTTCCTTTTAGAAAGAACCTGATTTTTTTAAACTCCTTTCGTGACTAAATGTGAGATTAAAAGCACGTATTTTGCCAAAGCGCACCTCGCACAGAGCTGAATCCTATCAGCCAGTTTATTGAGCTGATCTGGAAGTCTCCTCTGTTTGATGACGCCCTCTGCCGTAACGGAAACCTCGCACAGCGAATACGCCTCAGGACTGGCGGTCAGGCCAAACTCTCGGATGGCCAGATTGGCCGCCTCTCTTGCCGTGGTGTCCCTGTTGATCAGCAGGTAGCGACTTTGTTGATCCGCCTTGAACACTCGCAGCACCTGATCTTGTAACTCTGAAAAACGGGGGCGAATGGAAGAACAAGCGGAACTTAACAGAACTACTAAAACAAGCAGTCTGGTTCAGCCTTCATGCAATGAATAAGCTTTCACTTTGTTCTCTTTTTCTTTTTTTTTTGGTTTCAGTTTGGCACTGAGGTCTAAACCATAATCCTTGATAAATCCTAACAGAACATTGTCCCTTATTCAGCAAACGAAAACATATGAGCGCATAAAAATGGCGCATCAACGGAATCCGTGTGGTTTATTAAACCGCCATACAGTGATTTGAACGCGATGGATGAATCAGCACGGAAACCAGCTCACACCCGCTGGTCCCTTATGCACACGTCAGGTGTATACTGCACTCTCAGATGTATCTCATTTACTTGACACATGCCCTAATTTATGCAGCTGTTGCAACAGCGCATCCATTAGACTCCAGTTATCCAAGATCTGAGCAAAGAAGTAAAATCAAGCGGAGCAAAATACATTTCAGTATATTCTTTCTGGAAGATTAAAAAAAAATGCAATGAAGGAAAGCACGTACAATAGTTTGTTTATTTTTCACAATCATATATTATTACTGAAATCAATAGTGGCATAAAACATTTATGGAAGATGGAAGGGCTTTTTTTAAAAAAACTATTTTTTTATAATGTGTATCATAAAGGTCAAAATCAGATCAAAAACCAAACAATCTATTGTGTAAAATCTATTCAAATCTATGTTTTCATTCATTTTAGTACTCAAATGTCTCAGATTAGACTGAAGCCAGAGTTAATTAAAGCTCTATTTATAAATACAGCTGAGCTAAGAAACAGGAAAATAATCTACATGAATATTATTGCATCTAGCCTGTTTCAGTGCTGATATGAAATTATCTCTTGCATGCATATGTATGCATCTAATGCGCAGCTGAAGGACTAATGAGCCGATGCAGATAAACATTTCCGCTTCTGGTTCATATTTGCAAATTACATGTTGACACTAAACCCATTTTAGATCTACATTTCAGTATGAGGCTCCTGTGTGACTGAGATTATCAACATTTGATTTTATTGTTATTATCTACGCTACTCTACGTGTTATAATTATTCACAATATTGATTTTTGATTATTTAACTGCAAATCAAGTATTTTTCAGCTTACTAAGTACAGATACTGTACATCATAGATGAAACTAACGCAATTGGAAATTTGCATACACTCACTCGACCGTATGCAACTTTGATAAATAAAGGCCTTCCTTAAATAAAGGACACGGTTCATTATAAAAAAAAAAATTATTGCGAATTCTTTAAATCTAATGACCGCTAAATGCTGCAGTCGCTAATTATCTCAGGTCTTATTTCAGGCCAGCCTGAAACCATGGAGTGGAACAAAATGAAAGCTTATGAGTTTTAGGACCGCATTGCCATTACACTAATCACATGCACATTATCCACTGGAACAAATTTAACTATAATCCACCAAAAAAAAAAAAAAAAAAGGTTTGAATTAAAACCCAAATTACTGGAGACCAAACAAATCAAGATACAGGATTAAAGGCAGCTGGAGAAACAGGCATCGGATGGAGTGAGCTACTACAGACAAAAAGAAAGACTGAGGTCATTCGTATTCCTGCAGAATTGTTAGAACAGTGTCTGTTGGCAAGCAAAACTGGAAATAAGTAAAGAAATTGGAGAGAAATTTGACAAGGGAGTTAGCAAGCAAGTAGCTATAATGGGTATATAGTAAAGAGATAAGGACACAGGTATAGAGATAAAAAAAAAAAAAAAAGATGCATACAGATGATGATCCATAATAGAGTGTCAAAAACAGGTATATCGGACGTGGACAGGTAACTAGAAAGATGAAAAATTACGAATAAATCCCCATATTCAGGGAACTACAGCTAGATCTACGATAGTCGAGTAGAGCTGAACGGAAAGGAAAGCAAGTCTAAGAGAGGTTTCTAAAAAGGCGGCTCGAAGCGTAAGACGGTTGCAGGTATCTCTAGAGAAATCCCGGCAGTGCATGAGTACTCACGAGTGAATCCGGGTGCTGTGAGCGAGAAGAGGGTTGTGGAAAAGTTAGAATGTGACACAGACATATTCGGCAAGCCATTTCCAACCCACACCCGCCAACCATCCGACCAACGCTATATAGTTAGCGCTGCAAAGAAAAGTGAGGCGGAGAGGGGAGCAGCAGTAGCCGTCTTTTCTGCGGCCCGCGGCCTTGTCGGCGCTGTAAACTGTGTGTGGCGCCGTGTGTGGCGCTATGTGTGCGTTAGAAAGGGGTTGTCGTTTACCGGGTGGTTGCGTGCTGTAGTCGATGATGCGCTGTTGGCCCTGCGCCAAGTCAGGGTTGCTAGACGACAAGCTGCCGGTGATTGTCGTGGTGGGCGGAGCCTGCTTGGTCTGCCTCAAGCCCACGATGCTGTCGTCCTGCGTCTGCCCCAATCCGAGGTCACTGTCAAAAACACCAACTCCCATCATGCAATGAACATGACAATTCATTATGAACCAAAAGGAATTTAAAAAGCTATGCTAAAACCACGTATATACACACACACACAACCTCGACAGGCTCTGCCACGCTGTTTGAGTTTACACTTTGTTGTAGGCATATATAATCTTTTAATTCTTTTTTTTTTTTTTTTTTTTTTTTTTTTTTTTTAAACTGATGGCATCCTTTATAAATATAGTTAATTAATCAAACGAGAAATGACTAAGAAGAGAAGTGGGGGAAAGGGGGCGGAGCTTCCACAATAGTGGAAACACTGGAGGGGGCGTGGGACACTGCTCTTTTTGTGTATTTTTTGAGTGATAACTCATAGTAGCATACTGTAAGATGAGAAGTTTCTATGTAGAGTGCGTATCGAGACGCAAGGCTAGTGTTTGTCTTACTCAGTTTAACATTTACCTCCTCTGATCCTTTATGTTTATATGAAGAGTTACAAACAATTTATTTCAGTGAGAGGGTCATGTCCGGTGAAATACACTGCCCAGAAAAATACTTTCCACTTAAACAAATTATTCTCCTCACACAATAAACACAAAACACATTTATAATCAGCTTTAGAACACATTTATGCACCTTATATTTACTGAATAGTTTGTTCTCTAATAGTGGATAAGTTATAAAAACATTTATCCTGTGTTAGTTAGTGCAAGTGTAAATTTTTAGCAGTTCTGAGACCTGACTGTACTGAGCTTATGTTCTACTGGAGCAACCGGCTGCTGGTGTGTGTGTGTGTGTGTACCTACCTGTATGGTTTTTGAGGTAGAATGCTGATGCGCGTTTTGTCCAGAATCTTCATCAGTTTGTTGCGGCCACCCACGGTATGTGCTTTAGCCTTCTTGCTGACCTTCTCCTGATACATGACCCCAGATTCAACCCCAAGATCGGGTACAGAGTAGCGGGAGCTTTTCTTTCCGTCGCCGATCTTAGGAAGGTGAGGAACCCCGTTTTTCCGCTCCTCTGCCATGCGTGCCACCAGCTCCTTAAAGACTGAGAAAGACATGAGAAGAATTCAATCACTCAAATACAGTACTTCTGTAACTGGACTGCATAATGAAAACATTAAGAACCATAAAAAAAGCATTTCTAAATGCCTGTGTGTCTGTATAGGACGTGTGCAAGGTGAATAAACTCACCCAGAAGGTTGGTTTTGACACTCATGGTCAGTTGTACGTTATTCTTGAGGATCTCGGCGGCTTTGGACAGGTGTACATTTTCAAACGTCTGCCCATTCACCTCCAATATCTAAATAGTTAGTCACAAGTTAGTCAGAAAGCATTTTAAGCATGCCAATCTTGTCTTATCCATATTGAAACTGTCTTACCTGGTCGCCACGCTTAAGCCCCGCCTCCTCTGCCTTGCTGCCTGCTTCCACGGAGCTAATGAAGAGGTGCGTTCCTCGTTCAGCACCACCCATCAGAGTGAAGGGGAGTGGCAGCTCCCGAGAGGCCCTAGTGATGGTAACTACTCGGGACTTAGCCTTGGCGGCGCACGCGATGTTCAGCAATCGCAGCTGACCGCTCATTTTCTTATTCAAGAAAGAACAAAATGAATGAGTGAAGGAAAATGGATAAGACTTACAGTATATAGTGAACAGTAGCCTTGGCTCATATGCATACTTCTCTTTCTAGATTGTTCTGGAACTCCTCCAGGAAGTTTGTCATGTCCGGGTCTCCCTCAAAGTCACTGAAGTGATTATTAACCCAAAGTAGCACGACCCGTGTCACCTGAGAGAGTGTGAGAGTCAGAAAGCGGTACAGAGCGTGTTTATACTTTCTAAAATTAGACTCGTTACTATTCAAATGCTCGACTACGAAACATTTTGCGTAATTAAAAATGCAAATGCAGTCAGTCAGCCCTACATACCTTGTCACGTAAACTGGGGTCATTGAACCAGTCCAAAAGTCTTTGGCCCACAATAAGAGGACTGGACAGGAAGGTGCGATAAGTCAACAGGAAGTCTTCAATGTATGTTGGGTCCACGACTGAGTGGTCCTCCACTAAATGCTGAATCAGACGCTCTGGAGTGCCCTGGGAGACGAGTTTTTAAAACACATTACTCCGTTAACACGCAACACAATCTTTTCTTCACCCAACAAGAAACAACACAATTGAAAGAGACTCACTCCGGCATGGATTATTTTCATATAAATAAAATAAATGACGTTATTGACTAAAAAGTTCTAAACGGTCACCTTAACGACGATGTGTCCCTTGCGTGTTCCTGTGCGGTCGAGTTCTCTGTGTTCCTTCACCATTACAATCTCTCCCTCCTCCTCCACCCGCTGTGTGTTCAGTTCCACCTGATTCAGGATGCAGCAGTAGTCCTGCTGCGCTATACACACAAACTACACAACCACAACACCAAATGTCAAAACAACGAAATTAATAAATTTAAAAAAAAATCCTTGTGAACACACACACACACACACACACACACACACCTGACAGTCGTCTACTTTGGTCCTCATGACGCCAACCATCAGCTCTTTCTCCATGGAGGGAGAGACTCCGAAACTGCCGCCCATCCCTACCGTCTCGCACTGGCCGTCCTGATACATCACCTCCACGGCTCCGTTCAGGATTACTGACCATGAGTCCAGCTAAATCACACACACACATATACGCAAAGCTTAGTGTTTATCCCCAATCCCTTATTTAGAACACAGTATATACATATAAATCTCGTTTTTGCAGTTGAAATCATTAATCATCGTTCCTCATAGCAAGCCTCTGTAGTTGCATCATCATCATCATTATTATCATTATTATTATTATAATTATTAGGGGTCCAAGCACCGAAGGTTTCTTCTAAGTTGCAGAGATGAAACTTGGTCAGAAGGTAGTACCCCACCCTGCTACTACGGCAACCAGGATGGGCCCAATCGGCCACATGGTGGCACTACAGCACAGTGTTTTATATTCCAGTCCATATCTTGGGAACCATGAATTATTATTATTATTTTCACTGATTCCTTGGCTTCTGCCAAACAAAACAAACAAAAAAAAGGCATCAAAAAACATTTAGCTCCTGTCACATAGATTCTGAGTTCATTTTCATTATAAGCAAAAACCTACTTTTGCAAACTAGTCTCAGGAATCTTCACAAAATCAAAGCTGAGATTTGTAAACAATATGGCCGCCACACGTCATCAGTTCTTCAGGGGCGTAGTTTAGTTTACTCATGACTCACTCGTGACTGATTGTATGGATTTCCAGGAAACATGATAGGCAAGTTAAAGACAAAATTCTGAGTCAAATTTGGGACATGATTGTTCATAGGATGTGGAGTTCAATTCTAATTGCAGTTTCTCAAAAAAAAAAATTATTTCAATCCCCCTTAAGTGTGGTATACTGCACTGATGTAATAGTGAACTTCTAACGATACAAACCACCAGCCAATCAGGTTTCAGCACGGATTTCACAGGTTTATGACAAAACTTCAATAGTATGTACATCTATGGTTTCTTTTTGGCTCTATTTAACTTGGCAAGAACTGGCCACTCGGGGAGTAAAGGGTGCTTGGACCCCGCAGATCGCCGCTTGTAGCTATATTTTTTTATTATCGAGATTAAAATTAAGATTAGAGGTTTTGCTCAAGGCTCAAGGATTTCAACTCACAACTTTCCAGTCAGCAAGCCAGAGCCCTAACTACTGAGCCACAATTTTAAAAATTAAACTTTCATTTAAAATGAACCAGCAAAATTAGAAGAATTATACCAACAAACTATAAGAATTCCTCCTTTTAGTTGATCAGAAGACTTCCAACCAAAAGAGATTTTTTTTGACAAAAAAAGGTATGGTTTGGCAAAATCCAGATGCTAAATTTGGCACATAAAGGAACATCCTTATCTATACTCTACTTGTAAAAATATAGAAAGTAGCTAAATAAATAAACGCAATAAATGTATAACTGATTCTGCCACATTATGACTTTATCAGTATGTTCTATCAAAGGGCTGGCCGTGCTGTAATTAAAACCTGCTGCGTGGGGACTTCCATGACACACCGCGGTGCATTATCATGTTAATGTGAGAGCTCATGAGCTGCGGCGCAAAAACGCATCCTGACTCACTTCCTCTCCGTGGTTCAGCACGATGGTTCCAGCGCGCTCCACCACGGCGAACACCATGACGGCACAGAGCGCTCGCCTCACAGACACGCTGAGACTGGAGAACGCCGGGAGCTGCTGCACAAACTCCAGTAACTGCTCTGGAGACAGAGAGAGAGAGAGAGAGAGAGAGAGAGAGAAGGTGTAAACACAGGTGGTTTTCATCCTCGCTGACTTTTCGAGTTAGAAGTGATACATGATACATGACTTGTTTGTGTGCTTCTTACCGATGTCATCGTCAGTACGGTCCACGGGGTCTTTTTCCAGGCAGTCTCTCACAATGTCTCGACTCATGAGGGGGTCCGTCGATCTCCCCACTTCTTCGTCGTCGTCATCGTCGTCCGAATCCACCGCCGTCTCGGGCAGGCCGCTGAGATCCACGTCGCCGCAATCGCTCTCAGTAGCCTGGGAGAGAAAGAAAATTCAAACAGCACAATTACAATGTAATATTTAAATACACGACGTTTTCAAGGGAATTAAAGTTCATGTTTATGCAATACATACCTTTTAATACACAACTATTAGGTTTAGTTTATGACTATAAATTTTGACTTTTGACTAGAGCCATGAAATTGCAGCACAGAAAATTACTTTTGTCTTTTCATCTTGAAACATTGTTTTCATCATCTACTTTTCCTTAATCACATTATTCACTAATTACACCAGAGTGGATAATTAAAATGAAAAGTGTATGACAGCCTGTGAAAATTCTCCCCTTTCTGAGCTAACGTCTCGAATCCTGCAGCTAATCTCTGCTCAGATGAGCTGCCTTCAGCTAAATAATTTACCAAGCAGCCCATAACCGTCCTCATCTCCCATTCCCAGCTAGATATTTTTGCGAATGGACTCAAAACCCAACACAGACCATTATGACCAGAAGTATTTGGGGTTTTCATAATCAGCTGCCTGATGCATTGTCTCTAATCTACCTGCAATGATGAGCGCTGACGCAAGTGAGGGAGAAGAGGTGTGAGAATGAAAGAACGAGAGAAAGAGGGAGCTATGAGTGTGTACCTGGTAAATATCTGATAGGCTGCTGCTTCCTGAGTCACTGGCAATGCTGGATCGAGATTGACTGGAGGACATGTGGAGGTGGAGACCGTCTGAGAGGTGGAGCTTAGTGAAATCCGCAGGAAGCTGGAAGACAACCAGAATAGGCTGTTACACATTTTGGATTGTGTGCGCATTATGTGTGTGTGAGAAAGAGAGAGAGAGAGAGAGAGAGAGAGAGAGAGAGAGAGAGAGAGATGTCTTTTGCCATTGAGTCCAAGATGGATCAAAGGATTAAGCTCACTAGAGACTCCTTTCACTGAAAGCACAATTACATCCAGCAGAACAAGAAAGAAGCATGCACACACTCTCTCTCTCTCTCTCTCTCTCTCACACACACACACACACACACACACACACACACACACACACACACGAGCAGAACTAAAGTGTATACAAGTATATTCAGCAATTCTGCATGAGTGCTAGGCTTGACACAAATGTCACTACAAGAGCATTTTGAAGTGGCCGAGGAAAGAAATATGCTTATCAGCAAATTAACTGCCCCGTCTAATGATTAGCATTTTGCAACAGACTGGCTAATGTGCACGTATGTGCATGCATGCTTGTGTGTGTGTGTGTGTGTGTATCTGTAATCAGTATATCCAGAGGCTTAATGGAAAAGAGACTGCTGATGGGTTTGTACTCTGGACCCCATTCAACTGGCCTACACACAGGTTAGAACAGACATGCACGTGCACACATTCATTCTCTCTCTCTCTCTCTCACACACACACACACACACACACACACACACACCTTAATATTCTGAATCACGGAGATCACGTTCTTCCCCCTAATCCTGATGTTTAAACAAACAATAACTGACGCACGTAACCTGCATCTGTGATTTTATGCATCGCACTTTTGAACAAATAGATGTTCCTAACAAAGTGGTCAGTGAGTGTATAAAACATAATGCGCAAAAAAAAAAAAAGGTCGCTAGATTTTTATTACTGGCGTCAAAGGAAATTTGCTTGTCTGCTGAAATGGGAACACAAAACACCTTTTTGATAGAAAAAGAAAATTACGAAGTAGATGCTGAAAGGAAATATTAAACGGTGACGCAAACACCTTTTACTGTACGCTTTTATTAGCGAACAAAATGCAAACGACGCAGCTGTTCGCTCTCACAAGCCAAACAGAGTTAATAGGAGGTCAGTACAAAGTAAAAGCAAATGCGCAAATTTTATTTACAGAATCGGAAATGTTTCGGCTAGATTGCGTTCAGCGGCATTGACGGCTACGCAAACGATATTCGGGAATAGACCGAGACGCTCTGCGTGACAACACGCCGAAGTAATCAGGAGCTTCACATTACTTGTTGCACGTTATATGAAAGTGCGTCGAAATATACTCACAGTCCTCCTCTCTGGTTCCCTGACTCCATAGCTGTGCGAGAGCACTAACCTCCTCCCAGCCCCCCCGACCATCCTGTTTAACCCTCTCTACGACATCCTGACTCGTCTCATGTCTCATCTACTTTCTCTTCAGCGCAACCCTGGCCTCTTTCCCTTCTCCTTTCAGCCTGTGCTTCCACAACTGCTTCCTCTCCTTCGCTCACACCCAGCAACATCGGGATTTTTTTTTTTTTTTCTTGCAAACTCCCGTGAAAATCTCCACAGCAACAGACATTGCACGGGCGCAGAGAAAGAAAGAGAAGGAGGAGAGGAACATAGACAGTGCTGCAGCAAAGACCACCTCCTTTTCACTCTCTCTCACACACACACACACACACACACACACACAGAGAGAGATTAGTAAGGGTGAGAATGGTAATGGTTTACACTGAAGGGGGTGGGCTTTGGGGATGATTGACACCCAGCGCCCTACTAAACCAGTCATCAGCGCTGACCCCGAAACGACAGGCAGTTCGCCGAACAATAGCTTCGATTCAAGCTGCTCGCAGACCCCGCCCCCCCGTGTAAATCATAATGAGTGTCATTGACGATGGAGATAATGCAGAAAGAGGAAGCGGGCTTGAGAAAATTTAGTAACGACCAAAAAAAAAAAAAAAAGAGGGAACAAGCAGCACAGCACTGAACCCAGTGGAGTTTCAATTCATGAGAACTACTGCGTGTGAGCGTTTTTCTTACATGCACAGCAAACAAAATGAAAAGGTTTTAAGCGGCTGAGGCACTGCTGGAGTGGGAAGGGGGTGCAGAAAGAAATGTTACCTGGGATTTGGAAGAGTCCTGCAGCCGGAGGGGGGAAAAAAAAAAGAAAAAGACACCCAATTATTAAAAACCAACCACTTCCAATTACAGAAAATAAAGACATTATAATTACATAATAGAGCTGGACGATCAGCAAAATTTTAACCGTTAAACCTTAAACTTTGCTTGTTTAAAAAATACTTTCCGTTTTCCCGGAACATGATAAACAAGGTTATGAATAGCTTTAAAAAAAAAAATGATGTGATGTTCTTTAGTGAATTTAAAAAAAAAATAAAAAAAAACGTAATCTTTGTCAAATTGCTGCATTATAAGACGAATAAAACATGTTGGTTCACGTCATTATACGCAAATAGTCGACTTTAGAGTAGTAGCATCATCGCAGCGCCCCGGTGTTGATTATTTTCCTATAACGGCTACATCGTGAAGCGTTTTATTCTTTGTATATTTAAGTTTCAGTGTGTGCGATGCTCAGCTCCTGGGAGAGGGGAAAGAAATTGGGTAATGATGTCAGGTTATAAACAAAAGTTTCTCAAATTACCGTGACATAATTGTTTTCAGGCTCTTTTGCTAAAAAGCTCTTTTACTAAAACCGAAGAAATTCGACCAGCTCTATTATCCAACTGTGTGAAATTAGGGAGAGAAAAAAAAATATATATATATTTTACATTGCATTTCTCAACTTGAAGATTGTCAGAGAGAGAGAGAGAGAGAAAGAGAGGGAGAGAGAGAGGGAAGGCACTATGCAAACAAACCTGAATAAAATCAGTACAAATAAAAAATCAAAAATGCTCAATGATTTATGCTACATTCCAAGCAAGAGTGTGTATATATTTTTTTTTTATACAGACCGTGTGATAGCCTGGAGGCAGAGGAGGCTTGCTAACTGGATAATGCTCCACCGTGTCGATGATTGTCTGCCTCTCTCCACGTTGATTTATTTTCCGAAACCTTCTTCTGGACTGCCGGTGTGACGCCTGCCTCTGAAAATACTCCTCGCTGTCCTCCATGTAGTCCACCTGACAGCGAGGGAGAGAGGAAATCGGTTAAACAGGCTGAAATCCGTCTCAGTCTGTGCACGCTAACACATCAGCTCGCACACATCCTCTTCAGTACAATAACACATCCTCTTCGGTTCTCACACACACACACACACACACAATCGCGCTCACCACGATCATTTCTGAGGCCTCGAGGACGATACACTCACAGCCTCGCCGCAAACTCCCTGCAGAACGTTTCCCAAAACTGACAGAGAGAGAAACAGAAAGAGAGAGAGAGACAGAGAGAGAGAGCAAAATGGAAACTATTACAGGTTATGCAGAAAAAACAAAAAAAAAGTAAACAAATTTTTAAAAAAAACAAAAAAAAAAACAAAGAAACTGTGGTAGAATGATGCACACACCTGCTGCGTGGAAGGAACA
Source organism: Pangasianodon hypophthalmus (assembly GCF_027358585.1). Lineage (NCBI taxonomy): Eukaryota > Metazoa > Chordata > Actinopteri > Siluriformes > Pangasiidae > Pangasianodon > Pangasianodon hypophthalmus. Next base: position 12,662,059 of record NC_069737.1, on the reverse strand, counting down.
TCGACTCCTTAATGAAAACCGAGCCAGACAGCAAGATGTACCAGCAGGTCCCGATGTCATCAGGGCTAAAACACAAAGAAACGGCCAGGAATTACAGCGCGCTGGTCTTTTATATACTCCATCAAACCTTCACGAGGTCATATCATGCCGTTGTTACAACACAGTGCTGTTGAAATGCCCAATCTGACTGTTCCGAAGGGGCTTCATTTCCAATAACAGCTTCAGCAATCGCAAAAAGACTTAACGCATTTCGTTATGGTTTCTATAGCAACGGCTAATACACGGGGACCGACGGCTACAGCGGACCTTCGATAGAATCTGTTTCAATATTATTTAAAATTTTTTAATTAATAAAAAATTTGTACTGGTTGGCAACAAAGAACACCTCGGGACGTGCTGTTTTGGCAAAACGATCAACTTTGGCGTTAAACAGTTCCTCGGGCTGCATCACACCACTCTGTCGTTGATTGTTTTCCAAAAACAGCATGCCTCCCAAGTGTGTTAACAGCTCTTAGCAAAAACAAACTTTTTTTTTTTTTTTTTACAAACACAACCATGTTGGAACATGTGAATGAACATCACGCTGCTCAGAGAGTCAAAGTGAAAGCTCAGCATGACTAACAGGGGCACTGTGCGCTCTCTTTCCATCAAAGCAGCTTGCTTTTTTTTTTTTTTTTAGAAACATTAAACATGTTCTCTATACATGATCATTATATACGCTGCTGACTAACCGCAGAGCTTGAGAGGCAGAGAGTCAGGAGGGAAGTGTTGTCTGCAGAACTGAGAAATGAATCATATGTGACTTGTGATCGTAATTTCAGCCTCTTTAATGGAACGTAATCGACTGTGACGTTGAGGAGCTCAGCTAAAACCGTGAGTTGTTGTGTTTTAACTATCTGTGCATTTGCGTAGTGACTGCAAAGCATTTATTTATTTGCGTTACTACAAGACAGTTTTATAATAACTCGGTTTAAGAGATTCAAAGGAAAATGAACCGAAATGGTAGTGTTTAAATTTTAGCGTTTTAGTTAAAATAATAATAATAACTTTGATCATTTTAAGTATCGTAATGCAGTCCAAAGTCTAAGTATTGCAGTTTGTGTGTGTGTGTGTGTTTATGACTCACAAACAAAGAGCTTTTAATGACTTCAACTGCCTGCAGGCGACGGCATGGTTTACGTGCCCTGCGCCCAGGACAGATGTTTGTACGCGTGTGTGTGAGAGAGACAGATGTGCACGTGAGCAACTCATCAGCCTGACGTCACTTTTGTTAAACGTTGAGGATATACTCACTAGTATAAAACCTCGTTGGCTTCATGATGCTCGTAGCGAACTGTTTCGCACATCAACCTGAAAGAGAAAATTACAGACAAAAATAAACAAATAAATAAGTAAGTAAAAAAATAAATAAATAAATAAAATCACGATCATGTATGTAACGCGTGAGCGTGCACACTGTGGACATCTCAAATGACTTCCTGCTCACTACATATGCTCACTGCGTAGGGTGTACCCATGTAGTGCACTACACAGAACGTCCTTTAAAACCTACCTGAGCTGGTGTTCTCTCAGGTTGGACAGTGCTTCCATGCCATGCAGGTACGAGTAGACGATCTGAAGGTCCTGCAAAACAACACAGTCACGTTAACGTGTCAAAAAAAAAAAAAAAAAAAAAAAAAAAAAAAAAAAAAAAAAACACGTCTGCGCGTGTACAGAATCCGAGAATATCCTAACCTCCTAACCGTAACTACGAAATGAATTTAAGGAAGAATGTTCCTGCAGCTGCAACTCCGTGTATGAAGATGTGTGTGAAACGCCCTGCAGTTCCACACGACGACCAGCGAGAGGCAGCAACACTACTACAATCGACACTCCCTTCCATTTCCACGCTGCATGCAAACTCACGTGCGCGCACACACACACACACACACACACACACACAGACTCACACCCATCCCATGACGCAACGCTCTTCAGATCAATGTTTAACAAGAACGGCATGTTTGCAGATTCCACAATACCCGTTTGTCATTCTTTCTCTCGCTTTCTCCATACACCCCCCCAAACCCCACCTCCCCAGCCCATTTCCTGCTGCATGATCTGGAGAACTCGCACCTTTCTGTTTTAGCCCTTTAACCATGGGAAATTCTGAGTTAAGCATTCGGAACCACCTTAGTACGAGTAGCGGTAGGAGCAGTCAGCAGAATTGATATGAAATGGAAACTGAATACTGGAATGGAAACTCTTGTCATTCTGGAGATCCCACAAGCAGTTGCTTTTAAGGGGAAATTCCTGTGCGCACACACAAGAAAGAAAAAAAAAAAAAAAAAAAAAAAAAAAACGAAATCTATGTAGAACATTGAACCCAAAAAATTCAATTTGTGTAATATATTAATAGTCCACGTATACCTTTATATTTTATTCAATTACTAAATCACAAACACGTTCTTTAAATATTTATTTATTTAAATATTACTCTATTCTAGAGATCTCTCTGACGTTGTCCGAGTGCAGCCGAAGAACATTTACAAGCCATCGTGGCCACGCGCGCGTTCAAAAATCAGCCAATGGGAATAGGTCAGAGGCAGCGCACGAACGCTTGCGATTGGTGGATTTGTGCATCGGGGATGTTTACTCTCAGAACACGGCATTTCCGCCTGCGCTCGGTTTGCCCGCACGGCCCCCCGCGGAATTCCTACATTCCTAAGGGGAAGTGTCAGTGCAGCGGCAGGAGGCTGCAGGGTTCAGGGTGGAGCAGGAGTGCAAGTTCACCGGAAACTACTTGTCCATCTGAACAAAAGAAATTAATAAATAAATAAATAAATAATAATAATAATAATAAATCACATGCACTGTTCAATTTAACAGGAACACCTGCACATTCATGCAGTCATCCAATCAGCCAATCACGTAGCAGCAGCACAATTCATAAAATCATTCAGATTTTACACACGTCAAGAGCGTCCAGTCACGTCAGCCATTGACTGGCTGGGGTTTTCACCCTCTAGACTTTACAGGAAATGGTGCGGAAAACAAAAAACATCCAGTGAGCGCCGGTTTGCACTCGCTTGCTTGCTTGCTTGCTGACCAATCAGAATCACGGCTGTGGGGCTGTAATACGACTAACCCACAAAAACTAATAATAATAATAAATGTGTTAATAAATAGTAAATCCATATACTTCCAATTTATTTTGGTTTCATTTAATCTGAATGGATTTATTTCTGTGAAGCTGCTTTGTGAATATCCACTGTTACAAGCGCTATCCTAATAAAATTGAATAAAAATTGAACTGAATTGGTACGAAGCATGCCGTGGTGCTACGTCACGTTATTCGGAATAGAAGACGCGTTTGATTAAAATGCCGGCGCGCGTTACAGCACAGAAAACCTCCTCTGTAGTAACGGGAAGTCTTCACACACTCACACTCACGCAACACTGTTCATGTCTCATGACATAACTTGTGTTTTTTGTGAGTAATATTTCGATTTGTAATCAGTTGTTTGTGGTTGCGGCGAGAGACAGAAGAAACTCGACGTTCCTAGTTATTAACTGCCGTGTGCCGAGTTGTCTTATCCGGTTATCTGGATGGTCATACGTTTCTTGATCTTTTGACCCTGCAGCGCTGATGATTCTCTACACCGTTTAGTTTTCTTAGCAGAGGCTCTGTGTTTCGAGTCAACGGGACGCAATCCTTTGGGGTCACATCTCGAAAAGAGTCGAGTCACTGATTCTGGGGATGTCCCAAAAACAAAAAGTCAGTTTTGCACTAAAAATACTTCACCTTGAGCACACACACGGCAAGCAAAGAGGAAATCAGAGACAGGCAGCGGGTATTTATCTTGCAGAATGATTAAAAACTTACAGAACACCATCACCTTGTGTTAGTCTGGGTGTCTCCTTTGGCTGACATAAGCACTTAATAATATTCTCATAATAATATTCTCATGACGTGACAATCTGATAAGCATCATTAATACTGTATTATTATCATTTCATTAAATCTAGTTAAGAGTTCGATCCCTAATATAATGCAAAGAGACTACAGACAATATGGACCTAACTCTTTAAGCTAGTAATAAAGTGTAGCAGTTTTCAAGCTCGATTTCGGAGCTGATTGTCGGCTCTGATGATCTGGGGTTTGAAGAGGACGCATGAAGCTCTCTGCTCTCACGCTAGAATGATGATGAGATGAGACGTCTTTCAACGTTATGCAACGTGTTGAAGAATTCTCACCACTGAATACGTAGTGATATGATACAGGCCGATGTTGATGACAGAGTTAGGATTAAAAGAGATAGAGACAGAGAAAGAGAAAGAGAGAGAGAGAGAAAGAGAAAGAACTCAAGGAAGATATGAGTGTAAACATTATCGCAGCTAGATTAACAAAGACTATGCTTCTTGTTGTTCGTATAAAACCACAAACAAGTCCAACAGGATGCTGGATGTGCGGCTCCATCTTTCTGTATGGTGTGATAACACCGGAAATTACGCTGATTTCCTAATGATTTAGGGTTGTTTTTTTTTTTTTTTTGCCTGTATGGTGCGCACACATTGTCTAAATAAATGCACAAACACAACAAAAGTCAGTTATCCACAAAACACAAGCAGTCAGCCAAATCGATACTCAAACACTCGCTCAGTCAACAGAGAGAATCTGAAGAGAGAGAGAGAGAGAGAGAGAGAGAGAGAGTGTGTGTGTGTGTGTGTGTGTGTGTGTGTGTGTGTGTGTGTGTGTGTGTAAGCACTAAGCTGAGTCACTGATGATCACACCAAGCCTAGGAACACACAGCGCTTGTATTTGTACATACTCAGCTTTGTCCACGAGTACGGTAAACATACGGATCGTTCGTCGCAAGGGAAACCACACACGAGTCACACATCGCTAAACACGACCACATCATCTGGTCATTCATTCAACACCGAATGAGAAAGTCGTTACGCCGCTTTGGAGCGTTCAGTTCTCAGCTCGGAGTGTAAGTATTTTTAACGGCGGGAACGCTGGATAGCCGGAATACTTAGAAGCAAAAGAAAGGATAATGACTAACAGCAAGAAAACAGCGCGACACAATATTAATGCATATGTATGCATATTTATGCATTTAACACTCTTTCATTTTCACTGTGGATCTGAAAACACTGGGCGTGAACACACCCGAGATTAGATATCCATCACAGGGCACTGTTCATACACACGTATTCACACCTGAGGGCGTTTTACAGTACAGTAGCCAATCCACCTACTGTCATGTTTTGGGAGGTGGAAGGAAACCGGAGAACGCTGGGGAAACACCCACAAACGCCAGACCAGGTTCGAACTAGCCAGAACCATCAGAAGCCCTGCTTTTATGTCTTTCAGTTAAACATAAGAACTATCGAGATCCACAAATATCGTTATACTTGCATTAAATATAGCCGCAAGTGCTGATCTGCGGGGTCCAAGCACTCTTCTCAAGTAGCGGCCGTAGCGGCCATTTCTTGCCAAATAACATCAAAACAATAAACAAAACCACACATTAACATGCTTTTCAAAGTTTTGCAGTCTTTCAACCATGGGAAATACTGGCTGCGAGCTGATTGGCTGATGGTGGCCGTGCTTTAAGTAACCTAGTCATCATTAGAAATCTTGTTACAGATCAGCATAACGATGGAGTACACCCAATTTCAGTGAAACTCCCACTGTGATCAATGACCACGCCCCAATCTATGATGAATCTTGCCTTGAACAAACCAAATATATATAAAAATTAACTGATTGTTTTGAACGTTTGTAGACAAAGCAAGCGTTGGTGTAAAGACACCACTGATGAAATTTCTAGCTTGATGAGGAAATTAGCTTAGAGTTTCTTTGCTAGTGACCAGAAGGCATGAACTGGATTCTGTAATCATGTATTTAAAAAAAAAAAAAAAAAAAAAAAGTCACTTTGGATAAAACCCTCTGCCACAGATGAGCCAATGTAAAATTTAAGAAGTTACGTAACTGCTGGTGACACGTCTTACGTTGCACAATAGTTGTTTCCTCTTTCACAGATCCTGTGTTCTGCTTAATTCACGTAAATGATTTAACAGTCTAAATGTGATAATAGGTTCTGATAGTCAGGCCAGTGAGTGTAGCTACGTGAATACTGTAGCTATGTGAATACTGTAGCTACGTGAATGCTGACCCGAGCTAAGTGTTTTGTCTGAGTAACTTGAAAAGAGAGTTCAAATAAAAGATACACCAACTAGAAAGGGCTTAAAACAAGTCACTTAGCCATAAAGAAAGCAGGCATGCCAGAACGCTAGCTAGTTTTTAAGTCTCGGCATTTACGTGGTTTCATGCGGACGGCGTGTCGTGATATACAGCCTGACTTTGATGTAAAGCCTGAAGTGCCTCAGAGGTCGAGGGGAGCAGACAGTTAAAAATGGTCAGTACCAGCTGGGTGTGTCGGGGCAGAGGAATTTAGGTGCGCAAGAATAACCCATCCAAACAATGTGAGGTTAAAGGTCATAATAACAGTCAGCGTGACACGTTCGCGTTGCTCAAACCGCCGCCCGGAGAGCGGATACTGTAAGCGCTGGAGTATCTTGCGCATTCTGAGCGGTACGCACTTGCGCTTTGTTTGAATGAGGGCAGCAGCTGTCCCAGAAGCCCCACTCGAGTCGGGAGGTCAACTCTGACCCTGCATTACACACATTCCAGAGAGTCTATTGAAGAGAATTCCACGTTCCGAGCTAGGGAATACCGATGCATCATCCGAGACCCTGGCCAGCTGAGACGTCCTGTGCTTTAGCTAGCTTTATCCAGCTTCATGTAGTAATAACAGCCTACGCGATTAACCAACATTGCAGAAACCTCGGGGCTAGCCTTGCCTCCGGAAAGCCTGAGGTAAATTCCAAACCATCTATCCATCATCGCCTGGAAAATTAAAAATTCTGGGAAGACACTGACTCGAAAAATAAGCATTTAACAGCAAATCAACAGAGGAGGTGAATTTACTACTCTAGCAACACGTTCTTCATCATCGGCATTGCTTCTCAAAAGACCTCCGCCATTATTATAACTACCCGTGTGTGTGTGTGTGTGGCCACTTCTAGGAATAGATCAAAGGTAAAAAGTCATGCGGTTCGATATGACAAGCGCTCACACATAATCGAACGAAGCGTGCAAACAGAAACAGAAAGACGTCTCATGCTGGTTAATAATAGACTGCCTTCTGAATTTATCGTGAATCGCACGTCAATAAAAATTAAAAAAAAACCCGCACAATAGCACAGTGACAAGATTTTCCTATAAATGCCTTCATGCGGAAGGAAGAAATGCACGTTTCCTTCTCTTAAACTAAACGTGGCACTGACATGTCATTTTTAAAGTGGGATAGGGGAACAGAAATGCAGAAATAAGGAAAGCGACGCCGTTCGAAATTCATCTTCGCCCCTTGTTTCGGATTTTTAAAAAAAAATTTGACAATTGAAACGCAAATACAGACGTCAGGCTATATTCCCGTGAAGTCACGATTCCGATGAAAAGTCATCTATATTTGGACTACCAATCCTCTCTTCTTATTTATTTATTTATTCATTCTTTAAATTTGCCCCGACACGACCCAGAGCACCATCGTCGCTCGTTTTCGCCGCGGTACACGTTTTTATCGGCGCAATACACAAAAATAGTCTGGAGGTTACAGGCAGAAATGCTGGTACTGCACGATTATAGGAGCAAAAGTGTTTGTGATAATGCACACATCAGCACTGACACATCGCTTCTAAAGAAAGAGGGGGGGGGGGGGAGAAAGAGAGAGAGAGGAACAGAAAGACAATGTCAGGGCTGGAGAAAGTATGCCTAGACGCTTATATTCTGTTCCTTATACTATTTGTGTAAACATGGGGTGGCGAGGGCGCTTACTTTTCCCAAAATACTTTATTCAGCTGTTTTTTATAAACCACATTATGAAACCAAAGTCTGCTGTTCTGGGAAAAGAGAAGAGATACTGCAGCTGGCTGAGCAGGTGGAGAGCTTCGTTCGGGAGGGGGGGGAAAGAGAGAGAGGGAGAAAAAAAAAAAAAAAACCACCTTGTGTTATTCCATTCCACTCACGACACTAAAGAGAGTCTTATTTTATAGACTTAGAAATCAGAAAAAAGGAAGAAAAAAAAAAAACGCTGCTTCATACCAAATACTGAAAACTCCTTTGACCTTAGTGCATCCTTCCCATAAAACACATTTTAGTTTATAGTTTATTATAGTTTACTCAAATAGACGTCACATCGACATCTCATCATAAACAGATGAAACCTATTAGCTAAACCACCTATTAGCTAGCTTATCAAGCAAGTGAAAGCTCCGACGTCCTGTTTTGGTTAAAAAGTAACTAGCTTAACTCGAAAAGTATGACAAGCACTCAAATTCCTGGGAAGCGAGCGTCTCGGCATAGATATAGCGTTTGTCCTTTTCGGGTAATGTCTCGGATGCAGCGTGGAAATTGTCTTTTATCCTTCAAAGCTACTTAAGAGTGCATCGGAAGCAGACGACAAAGCGCTACACCGAAAAACAAACCCTTTACACTTGAAAAGTGGAAGAGAGAAAAAAAAAAAAAAAAAAAAAAAAAAAAAAAAAGTATCAGAAGTGAACATTATCCGCCATTAAATTCTGCTGCGCAACGTGAAACACAATACGCAAACTGTATTGCTTTTCGTTAGTCACGTACTGAAAACGTTCCACACTGAAAAGCAAAACTTTCACTTGGTTAGTTGAATTGGTATTATCGAACAAATCCTTAATCCAAACTGAAATTTTCTTAAACTTGCTACTAGGACGGGGCGATACGTGATAAATTATATCATGATATTGATAATATATCATCATATCGCTCTGTCCTAGTAGCAAGTTTAAGAAATTTTCGGTTTAGATTAAGGATTTATAGAATAACACTTAACCAAACTACCACTGAAACCTTTGCAATGCAGTGAAGGTTTTGCTTTTCAGTGTAGGACGTTTTCAGTACGTGACTAACGAAAAGCAATATATAAAAATCAGCGATTTGATGCTACGAGTTTGTACTTAATCTTTAAAATTGTTTCGTCTTGTAACGCTACACTACTGTTTTGCAACCACGATCCCATCACGAAACATATCCTGCGTTGTAGAAATGTTTTCCAGTATGGTGATATGATATTTCAGATGGGTCATATCGCCCAACCCTGGAGCTGTAGCAGAAGAGGGAGGACGTGTACACTTATTACTGCTCGCTACACAACCTAAGAAGGGTGTGGAAAACCTATGAATCATATACGTTGGGATTCCTACACCTGTTTCCACTTGCTGAAGCCATTAAATCTCGTTCCCGGTGGCGTGTTCAGAATGCGAGGGCAGAAGTGCGCGTGCTTTGACGCGTAGCTCGAGACGGCCTTCTTTTGTGTGCGCCTTCTTTTGTGCGGGAAGGAACACAAAGGACGAAAATACAAAAGAGAATGTTTGCCGAGGTGTGTACGCTTTCGTCTGCGCATCCTTCAAAGAGCGCGCCGTCAAAAAGAAACTGGAATGCTCGTTCCCCCGAGGTATCGAATGCGAACGGGATAGAGAAACGGATACGCAACAGCAGGTCTTATGGTACAGTGTATATTAATGATGGGCCTCTGAAAAGAAAGAGAGGAAAAAAAAAAAAAAGATACAATCCTGTGGTTTGTTTGTTTTATTTTTTGCCTTTATGGTCAGACAGGACCTTATGTAAGAAACAAAACTGTTATTCTGATGTGTTCCAAAAAAAAAAAAAAAAAAAAAAAACATTGCCTCAGTGCTTGAGGTTTCAAGCAATTGTTCTCCGAACTCTTTATTTCCTTCTGTTTTTTTTTTTTAAGACGCTTTTCCTGTTTCCTCCGGCGACGGCCTCGTCAGCATGGAGTCATTCGACAGGAAATGCCATCACATGCTTCACCTCGATTCCTGCATGCGCTATCACACACCCAGACGCATTCACGGGTAAACATTTGTGCGTGTTGGGAAACGGATGGCAGCGGCGAACTGGATGTGATTCAGAAAAATCACCTCAGAATCGAGTAGACACGGGGGCAGACAAATCAGACGAGCAGATTACACGTCTGGGCTACTCGTTTTGTTTTGTTTTTTTTAGTCATACTTTCCTGGAGGACAAGTAGATGTATAATGCTCCTAATATAGCAGTCAACAGTGTTTGTTCTTCTCTTCTACTTGTTTCGATATCCTCTATAATAACAAACCTATTAACCGCTACGGTTTATGGTCAGAATTATATTTAGTTCCTCGTGATTATCTTTGTAAGAACGAGTTTAAAACATGAAGCATTTCAAGTAACAATTCAAACGCATCGTTTAAAGAAACCTGACAGCCCTAATAAACACACACACACACACACACACACACAGCACAGATGAGTGTCGTCTCTTATACACATACGTTATATATGTATATATATATATATATATATATATATATATATATATATATATATATATATATATATATATATATATATATCACACACACACACACATATTTACATACATGCCACAGTGTGGTGTGCTGTGTGAAAAAAAAACCTTGTGAGAAACGGTTTGTTGCTTGCTGCAGGTTTCAGCTTCTGAGAGAATAACAGTTTCTACAGACGATTCTACCTGAACATCCTCTGACCACATGCACCGGAAGCGTGCATGAGGGTGCGAGACAATGTGTGTGCGAAATAGAAATGCTGCGGGCAAGAGCTGTGCAGCAACTCGTCTTGCGGAGTTTAGCAAGACAAGGCAGAGGTACAGCTGCACTTTATATGCATAAGTTAAAAAAAGAAAGCGAGAGCGCGAGAGAGAGAGAGAGAGAGAGAGAGAGAGAGAGATTAATTTACAGCAAGTTTTCCCTTTTATCAAGACAAATTTTTCTTGCTAATTCTAATCTTGCTAGAAACGTCACAGACAGGCCGCTGTGCTGCGAAACGTACTCCATCTACGTAAGGAAAGGCTTACAATGTGGAAAAAGTGCGAAAGGCAGAAAGATGTGCCAACTCATTTTTTCCCCCGCTAAATAAACTGCCTGATCATACAACAGCTAGCAACCGGGTAGGGTAAAGGCTAACTCGTTCTTCCTCTGAGACACTTTAAGACATCTACTGCATTGTCTCATACTGAAAAACACAGGCTATCTGCCCTCTTACGCATACACGAGCTTACGGACGCCTGTGATTGGCTAGTGTCACTCTAATTGACACGGGAGAGAGAATGAGAGCGAGAGAGAGCGAGAGAGAGGGCCTTTCCACATAGTCAGCACGGTTAACTTTGCTCCCTTTTTTGCTCTCAGCAACCATCGAGATTTGAACTCGCGATCCTTAAATGTTTGCTTGCTTTGCCTTCGAGTTCAGGGGTCCAGGGACCATCAAGTCCTCTTAACCTAGCTGACCTTCTCAGCTTCTCCGACAATCTTAATAACTCATAATCTAAACAAACAAGTCGGCTGAGGCCTACCCGGGGTACTTCCTACCTCTTCTTTGCCACCTTTTAAATTTTAAATGAAGTTACTTTTATGTTTCCAGGAAGAGCTGAAGGTATTTTTCCCAGCAGGATCCCACTCACACTGAATAATTGATATGCATTACACTTACGCTTATGGATTCGTGCCTAGTGGACCACCTGAAGTGCCTTTTATTGTTACTTAATTCTAAGAAATTCTCTTCTTAGTTCTTGATTTCAAAGGTTTGTATTCCTTGGAAACATTCTTGCTTATACATATTTGTTTTTATCATCCTTAAGATAAAGATAAGTGGGATCTAGAGCTAGAGCGAGAAGTCCTGAATTGGGAATGTTATAATAAACAGGAAGGCTTGGAACAACTTCGGACTTGCCTTCTGGTGAAAACTGCACAATAAATCACTACATCTGAATCTGTTCAGCGCTGCGTTTTTCATTTCATCGACACGCTTTTACAGCTGACATCACTTGACAGCTTGTGGAAAATTACAAACGGGACTGACTATGCCTATGAACGTCTCCAGGCCGGTCGTTTGGTCGATTTAACTCCGGCGCCATTACGCAAAAATCAAATGCTTCTAGGAAGAACTTCAAAGCAGCACTGACACCAGCTTTCCAAGTTGCTTATTGTGCTTTCCTCTTCGATTTCCTTTAGCCTCTCTTTCTCACCTCGCAGTCATAACAAGCCGGCAGCTTAAAATCAGTGATAATGAAGGGTAACTGGAGGTTCACCAGGCGTGTAACATGGTGCTAATCACTCATGTGTAGAGTATGACTCTTTATCGGGTGTCAGTGGATCAAACACAGATTACTGTTTGAGTCCTCAAGAGCCTGAGTAGCACGTGTAATGCATCCGTAAGTGAAAATTTCTGTAGCGTGTCCTGACAGGACTGAATGCACAACCATAAAAAAAAAAAGCATTTCATCAAATGGCAGGTGTTCTCATGGCTTGGAAATCAGGACTAAAACATGAAGTGGATGAAGTGGGTTTACTGTTAGCGTCCTGAAGTTGATTCGTTTCCTTCAACAGCATGTCGTACGTTTAAACTAGGCGTCTACAATACACAGAATTCAAATTCGATACGATACGGCGGTGTCTTGATACAATACTCCATCCATAGAGCAAAATAAGTATTGTAGATGTTATGTGCCTCAGATTTCCATTTTCTACAACATTATCAAACTACAAGAAGTGAAACACAAGGACAACGGTTATACGTTCTATTTAGACTCTTAGCAGCAAATATCGAAAGCAAACGCTGTGCGTTAGAAAGTTTAATAGCTAATAAAACTAATACAAATTCTGCTGTTAGCTGATTGGGCTGTTAAAGTTACGCAGCTCTCTGTAGCTCTGAGATGTTTTTGAATAATGCACTCAGTAGAATCGCATATCTGCATTTATGAATTTCCAAAACACTGTGGTGATTTCTTCAGGACAGATTGAATCAGTGGGAAATGCACAGAAAGGTGCGTGCGAGTGTGTGTGTGTGTGTGCACGTGTGTGTGGTGCTTTGTTTTTGTCTAGTTCTACAAAAAGACACAGAAGGATGAAGTCATTGGCTGTCAGCGATGCAACTTCCCGGGAAGCCGAAATGCTAAAAAAATTCCCGTCTGCCACTGACCATAGCTATCGCTTATCAAAAACACAGTGTGTGGTTTTTTTTTTTTTTTTTTTTGGTAAACCCCCGTAGCCTCTCCTGATTGAAAATAAAAGGAAGCTGCATTTTCAGAGGAAGGATTGAGGGCATTATTAGGTGTAAATGCTTATTATGCCTCGTGTGATATAATCGTTACATTATGACAAACATCCTACTTCGTTATGCAGTCTGTGCCTCATATCAAATAAAATGAAACGCTATCATTAAACCCCAACTTTTAACTATTTAGAGTTACATTTAATGTCCTGGAAGGGCTATGAAACATTAGTTCCTGTTACCACGTACATGATAACACTATACACAATCATTCTCTCACCAGCCTCTCTTATTTTCTCTTAAAATTAATAAAACAGTTTGTCCCGTTACTGAGAAACTGCAAAGCCCGCAAGACTTTCCCGTGACTGTCACAAAGCACTGACACTCGAACTGGAGACTCCTTCCATAAATGCTAACCGTCTCCTTATACGAAGCGTCGCCATTTTGATGATGAGGGATTTTCTCTGTTAAATAACGACATGGTTTTTAAACCTGCCTTGCAACTGGAGCTACGGTCAGAGCCGCTGTTATTGAAAATGATTCGACGCCTTCTGACCAATCAGATTTAAGGATTCGACAGCGCTCTGGTACGCGTGGATATTTAAAGGTGCATTAGGTAAGATTTGTGAAAAATAGCCGGAGATCTGGATGATTTTTAGACTCTTTTCTACCCGTGTACACAAAGTTCCTCCCTCAAAACTTACGGTGGTTGAACTAGAGTTAGCATGCTAACTAGTGTCCATTAGCAAGGACTGCCATGGCATCATTCTTGAGCACAATCAGAGATTCAACAGCATGAAAGCCAAGTTATAACGCTATAAACATGCAACCACAGTGATTTATGAGAGAGATTTGGGGGCGTGTCTATAAAATGATTGACAAGAGGCTAATCCAAATATAAACAAATCTTCCGGACCGGAAGGCAGTTTTAAAAACTGGGTTTTTTTTTTCAGCTATGTAAAACATTTCCCTTATATTATTATTATTATTTTAATTTCTACATAATTTTCCACATTATTTGTACTAGTGAGAAATGAACAATATTGACTATTGCACCTTTAAACAATTAGGCGCATTGTTGGGTTGCTGACGTCACTCTTTACATTTACAAATTCTCTCAAAGCCTGGCATCTCACTTTCTGAAAAAGCCTTGTCAGTCTTTTTTTTTCTTTCTTTCTCCCAAGCTCCATGAGCTCATACCATAATTTGCAACTCAAATACAGGGCCGTGTAGGAAGCCCAGAAAAATGCTGCGGTCTATCACAATATTACACTGTAAATGTATACAGATGTCAGACTGGTCGCCTTGGATTTAATTACACTGACCCTGGAGTAGCAGGCTGAATCCACATCGGCTCCTTATTGTACTAATAAATGCACTAGGTAGGGCGTAGAAGCCCATATTTCATACATGACGTAGTGCACTTATATAGGGGACTAGGAGTGTTTTTGGGATTGAGCCACTGAACCAGCGCGTGAGTAACGCGGCTAAAATAGAACAACCACAAGAGGGAAAAAAAAAACACAAAATCTGATTAGCTAGCTAGCATTTTTCTCACTCAGCTCAAAAATTTTCATGTAAAAAAATTAAATAAATAAAACTAATATGTTTAAATCATATGGTTTGTTGTTACGGTCTACAAACAAGTCCAAACTGAATCCTATATCCCAAGTAACAAGTAACGGTAGCTAGGAGTGTTCAATTAGCAGCTTAGCTAGCTGATAGTATTTACAAAACAATAAAATGATGTTTCTTACACCAAAAACTTCCTTCTTCACAACTGAATTCGGAATGTTGATGTACAAAAAACTCGGTTACAATAATAAGAAAGAAAACACGAATTCAGTGTTAGCTAACAGGCATTCTGTTTCTTACCTGTTGCGTCCTGTCGCTGGGGTTCTTCATAATCGCCTGACGGAAACTGCTATCCACATAAGACGCCATTCTGTAGTTTTAAAACCGTTTACTAAAACCAAACACATTAAATAACTTCTGTTAGACTGTGAACATTTCTCCTAACTGCTTTCGCCCCGCTACGTGAAACCGAGTCCTATCCGAAGGCTTCAAAAGAAGAAAAGTCTGTTCTGTTTTCTTAGGCCGCTTTCAGAGCCGCGGGCTCGAGTTGCTCCCGGTGCCTGAAGAAAGGAGCGATGTTCCGGCGTCAGTGAAGCGTCTCCTCGCTGCAGGAATCAAATTTATTTCTTCTTCTGTCATACACTGCCCGGTCTATCAGGAGATAGTTTATCACACCAGTACAGACCCATTCTAGATTACAGACGTATAACCTACCTCAGGAGAAGAAAAAAAAAAAAAAACAGTCCTCTTACTGTGGGTTACTAGCTACCTAACAGGCAGCGGCTAAGCTACCGCTCAGGGTCCCAGCATGGTGTTATCAGAATCAAGCAATATTTACTCAAACATCTGGTTACTTTGTGTAACCAAATGGTCCGCTATGCTTTCAGGCGAATTAAGTATGAAGTTAAGCTTCTGACGAATATACAACTCCCGTTAAACCGAGATAAGACGTGAACACAGGACGGGCGGAGCTTCGACTGTGTCCCTCTGCGGGCGGGTGGGAGCTTCAGCAGCGTCGTGATTCAGGAGGAGTGCTGCGGTCCAGATTACACACAGATTAACCACTCTCTGCTGCCACCATGTGGACAAACCCTGTAATTACAGAAACAAAACAGCAGCCCATTTAAGGCTGTGTTCATACCTGCTAGTAAGGTCAAAATCTACCCTGAATGACTTGAAAAATGAATTCAAAGTGTCCTTTAGTCTGTCCCTAGTCTGCTATACATTATAGCACAGTGAAATTCTTTTCCTCGCACCCTTTCGCTGGGGTCAGAGAGCAGGCCGAGCCATGATACAGCGCCCCTGGAGCAGAGTAGGTCAAGGGCCTTGCTCGAGGGCCCAACAGTGGCAGTTTGGCAGTGGGTTAGGGTTAGGCTTGAACCCCCGACCTTCTGTTCCGTCATCGCAATCACACTCATCATCACATAGATCGAGCCAAGCCGAGTCTGTGGAACTTTGAGTCCAACAGGAATTAATACAAATATAAAACAAAACAACTACTATAGGGACCTACTATATATTTGTTCCATCATTGCAGTTAATAGGTAAGATCTCTAAGAGTTATATAGGTGGGCTTTGATTTTTTTTTTTACTCCTCAAGCCTACCACCTCATTCCCACGTATGTTCACAGATTTCCGCCCCTAGGATCTACAGTGGCCCATAGATAATAATAATAATAATAATAATAATAATAATAATTGACAGGAGGCCCATCCAAACAATTATTCTGGATCCAAAGCCAGTTTTCCATACAGGTTTTTTCACCCACTTAATACACTTGTCCTGAGGCTATGACTTAAACCAATATTTTTTATCATGTTCTAAATACCTTTCAGGTTATCTGTACAAGTAAGATATATATATAAAAAAAATCACCTACTGCACCTTTAAATGGGTGTTTCCATGACCGGGGTGCCATTTATATCCCACTGATCCTAAATGTCATTTATGTCAATGTCACAAATGTCATTACGTCCCAAGTAAATCCATTTCTCATGCTTACAACATATTTTCCCATGACTCATCCATCATCTGTTGTGAAAAATGTATATTAATTAAGTAGAGTGTGTCTGTACATGTCAGTGTGTGACATGTCATGTGAACAGTCAGCAGTTGAGCAGGAGCAGTCACTAATCTCTGAACACATCTCATTGTTCTGGGTAAATATCAGATAACGATCCGCGGCTGTCTCTACACAGGAAGCCGTATCAGTGAGAAGTTTCATGTTTTCGTGTCTGCGTAACATTCTAACCCACTGTTTGTGTGCCACTTTTAGATTTGTAGCACTATGTAGTATGAATCAGTTGACCTTTTCCTGCAGCAAATCTAATTTGTACAGATTTACTTCAGGCCTTAGTCTGAAATTGTCCATCAGTGTGAGTGAGTGTGTGAATGTGTGTGTGTGTGTGTGTGTGTGTGTGTGTGGATAGTGCCCTGTGATGGAATGCCGTCCCATCCAGGGTGTATTCCTGCCTCACGCCCTGTGATCTCAGGATAAGCTCCAGATCCCTGCGATCCCTATCAGGTAAATCGCTTATTGAAAGTTAGTAAGTGAGTGAGATTTACTTCAACAGAAAACTAAAGGTTTCTTGTGTGTGTGTATGTGTGTGTGTGTGTGTATGTGTGTGCGTGGGTGTGGGTGTGGTTTTATTTCCCCCCCAAAGATTTTTGTGCAATACTCCAAACAACCACAAGGTGGTGGTAAAATACAATACACTGGTCTAAAGCAGTGTGTGTAGCCTATCCATAGGCATACTTGTCAGTACATCTACAAATATACTGTACATTGTTATATACAAATACAGTATATAGAACAGTATAAACACTTATAATATTGAGAAAAATACTACACTTGCAGTTTAAACAATCATTTTTCTCATTAGCATAAGCATCAGGTTATGAATCTTTTGTATACATAATGAGGAGCCGTTCAGGAACTAATATGTAATAACATATTCATTCATTCAGCTTCAATAACTACTTTATCTTGGTTGGTCAAGATAGAGATGACTCCAAATCCTATCCTATCCTGGGAATACTGGGTGCAGTGTTGGAATACACCCTGGATGGGATACCAGTCTATCTAAGGGCACCATGCATGCACTAACATTACAGGCAATTTAAAATAGCCAGTCCACCTACTGGAATGTTTTTGGTAGGTGTGAGGAAAGCCGGAGAACCCAGAAGAACCCCATGAAGACATGCGGAGAACATGGAGAACAACCCTGGAGCTGTGAGGCAGCAACGCTACCAGCTGTGCCACCATGCCTGCCTGAATGAAATTTGGAAAAATAAGATATAAACTTGAGAATAATTAACGAAACTTAAATGAAAATATGAGAATATCCCTTCCAAAGCTGGGGATAGCCTCCTCCCATCCTCTTCTATTGAGGTGAGTGTATTTTTTTTTTTTAAAAAAAACATTACAAGTATTTTTTTTCCATAGAACCCCTACAAATCCTACACCATGTTGTTAGGAGCCATGCTGCAAGAATTACACTCATGCAGCCATTGTGTGAACCCCTTGATAGCTGAAGAAGGGCACCAGTTATGTGCTCTCTGCCTCAGCACTGACCATCTTAAGAGGACTGTGTCCAATTAGAACAGCCATTGTGCAGCACTCCAATGCCAATGCCAATGTGGCATGCTCAGAAAACAGATTTAGACCCTGACTCTGAGTCGATTGTAACCCAAGCCCAATGGCCTAAACAGCCAGAAAGCAGTCTGGTCTGTTTTCTAGGTGAATTAATGACCAGGAGGCAGACACTGCTCAGTTAAAATCAATGATTTAGGAGTTGAGATTGTTACAATTCAGAGCTGCATCACGTACATCCTATGCTATATCTATAATCGCATCCATGAGATTCATCCAGGCTTATAATGACCTAGCAGTTGAACAGTTTGGTCAAATCTGGCCTCAGGAGTACCTGAAGAAGAGTCTGGGTTGACTTCTGCTCCATCATAGGTGGCACTGACAGGCTCGAAACTAGCTGTGGAAGCCAGTGTAAAGATGTACAGTAGGTTTGGATGTTTGGATGAACAGAATTCACTATACCTCAGTGAACTTGAACTCAATGGCATCCATTCTAGCTAATATGATGGATCACGAGCAGGTCGGGTGTGGCCCCATACCAGCCAACAATGCCTTCAATGATGGTGTCACTTGATGGATGCACTGATGATGCTCTACAAGATCACTACTGCCCCTCCCAGTGGTGTGAGTGCACCAGACTTCTCTGAGAACCTTTTCAATTAGGTGAATCCTCTTCCTCATGATGTTGGCAAACATTTCCAAGTGCTTCTCACTGCCACTGGAGGTTAGTAAGGGTCAAATAGAATGCTAGTTATATATGTAACTAGCATTCTATATAAACCAGATAATTACTAGGACTTGCCGACTTGGCAAGAAAGTTTCAAGGAAAGATAGCTCATTTGGTGTGTTCATATCAACTGTTCTTGGAACTCATGTTACTTGGGGAGTCCTGGAACATTAATCTTGACTGGTCTACATTGATGCTACACTAAAAAACATCAAGGCTAATAAAATAGCATGGCAAAGAGTTTGATTCCAAATCTGAGGTTCAACAATTTTGCATGTGCACTATTTCCTATGAGATGTAAATTATTAGACGTACAATATCTGAATTTTTTTTCAAAAGTAAAAGATATAGCTACATACTGATAAAGCGACACATATTTGTATCCTACAAGGTCTGTGTATACATATGTGCACGCATGAACCAAAGACAAGTGAAGCAGCTTTTATCATGTGCATCAAAGCTCTGTGATGTGGCTAAAAACAGACGTTTGAAAGGCTGATGAAGTGGTGCATGAAACTAAAAAACAAGTGGAGCAAAAGAGTATATTGAGAAAGACACACACACACACATACACAACGTGTCAATGCAGCCAGGTGTGCAGGTGTTCTGTTCCCATGGCAACTGGCATGTTCAGAATGACACAGTTTTACATTCGTCCTTAAAGAGATCTATATACGTGTAATAATAAAAAGAATAACAACTACTACAACACATCTTTTGTAAAAAAAAAAAAATCTTCTTATGCTAAGTGGTTAAGGTTAGTTTTAAAGCTAGGAGATTCAGGAGGAGAATGAAGATCCATGTGCAGAGGCAATTTATTATGAATAAATCCAGGTAATTAGGGTTGATATCACAAACCAGATATAAAAGCAAAACATGAGCAGATGAGAGAGTGATCCAAATGAACAGGCAATTGGCCCAAAACAGCATAACTTACTGAAACCCTAGAAATAGGAATATTTTGCAAAATTATGTTAAAGCTATTGAGCTGTTTCTCATCCCCCATTTCAGTCATGTTGGTTGTTAACACAGTAGGACCTGAGAATGTTTCTTATTTGGTGTTCTACCTGATGGACTGACATTGATACTGAATTTTTGACAGAATGCTTTCAAGACCTGTGACATGAATTGCTCCCCTTTGTCAGAAACAATGTCTTGTGGGATAACATAGTATTGGAACACTGCAATATATGTATAATTTTAACTGTCTGCATGGCAATGAAGAGTTTGGGGAGTGGCACAAGATGACAGGCTTTCAACAAGCAGTCAAGGATGAATACTATGGTGGTAAAGCCTTGGACTTGGACAGGTCTGTAATGAAAGCGTGGGCTTTACGTCAGCAAGGATGTTTGATAAGTTCTTTATTAATCCTGTGAGATCGTTATTTAGGGATGGCCACCAAAATTTGTTGTAAACGAGTGATTGGTCTTTAGATGCAAAGGTGACCTGAGCTTAGTGATGTGTGAAACCAGTCTATGGAAGAAGTCTGAGAAACAAGTGTCATATATTGGGGGTATTCAGGCTCATCATTTTGGGCTTTGGTGATATCCTTCATGATCTTCCAAGGAATGGATGTGACAGTGCAAGTTGGTGGCAGAATTCTTTGTTTGGAATGAAGTTCAAGATATCTTTCATAAATTCACAATATAGCATCTTGTGTTTTCGCAAGCTGAGAGGACTTGAACAGGGGGGAAAAATGTCCCAACAACCTTGGAGTTTAATTGTTTTGCTGATTCCACATATCTAAGGTTTCTGTGGTCACTGAGAATTTCCAGCACCCTCCAGCTAGTACCTTTGCTGGGTTACATTTGCTTTGAAAGGACACGGCTGTAATTTCAGAGCATTTCTATAATGTTGTGACAGAATTGCCCCTATTCCGATCTTTGACACATCTATCTCTACTATGAATGGCAAAAATGGGTCAGGATGACTGACATCCTTCAGGCCTTTGAGGCAGAGTCATTCCACTTGAAAGATTTGGATTTGCCCTTAAGCAGTGAGAAAATAAGGATGCAATTGATATATACTCAGACCTGATGCTCATAGCAGCCTGATGCATTGATGAAAGCTGTTTTCTACTCTTCCCCCTCTCTGATCCTAATGAGACTATAAACACTGCATTATCCTCTTCAGGTGCTGATGCCACCAACAGCAATGGGTAATGGTATTTAATTTTGACCACATTAAGGTTATAGTAATCATTGCAGAATCTGATACTACCATCCTTTTTCTCCACAAAGAAGAAGCCTGCAATGGCCAGGGAACTGGAAGGACACCTTCTAATAATGGGTAATCTTGGCTGCATAGGGGTGATGCAAGAGGTTAATGGCGCAGTCCCATGTGTGATACGGGGGTAATTCAGAGCCTTTTGAACATCTTGTGCAGTTTTGGAACTTTTGATATGTGACATCCTACACGAAAAGGAGATACAGCCACTGTAATGCTGGGTGCTCTATGCTTTTAATTAACCCATACTCCAGAGAATAGAAGGCATGTGAGCTGCTAGATGTGGGAAGCCTAGCACTATAGGGTTGTGAAGGGAGATGGATTATGGTTAAGGAGATAGATTTACTATGTAGAAGACTGGGGCACATTGTTAGGGAGATGGTCCTCAATTTTTTTTTACAATTCCGTTGCCCAGAGGGCCTTCATCTAAAGCATGAGTACTAAAGGATTATTTCATTGGAACCGGTGGAACTTTTGTCTGCTTTTCTACTTCCTTATCCATGAAGTTTCTGGCACTCACTTGTGTAAATGTTTTCTGTGGACTTGATTTGCATTCAGCACTGTAATGACCTTTCATCCACAAACAGGGAAAAGGCAGCAATATAATCAGAGATATTCTGTTGATGTCCCAGGAGTTCAGGGAGGGAGAACTGGAGAAAAGGAACGTGCATTGTATGAAGAAACCTTTACATTTGCCTGGGGACCTGTCTTGTTTCTGAGGTAGGGGAACACAAAGCTTTGGAGTGTTTATTTCTGGGTTTATGGATTGCACTGAGGTACTCACTGCTGTTTGAGGATCCTGACTAATGGGTGCAACAAATCTGCTGGAGCTAGTGCGCTTGGGAATCAACTGACGATTGCAAATCCCCAAACCTCCATTGGATCCATGGTAGAAGGCAAAATCTTCTGTAACAAACCAGGACCCACGTGCAGAGGTATTTAATTACAAAATCTAGGTAAACCGGGTTGATAACACAATCCCGATATCAAAGCATGAGCAGACAAGACATAACAAAGCCATTAGGTAATCCAGAGAGTACTCTTAATGAACAGAGAGATGGTCAATAACAGCAACGATAGGCAGCAATATACAAGGTTCAACCACTAGGAATTGCAAGACTTCACAGTTATGTTAAACCTCTTGAGCTTGTATTCTATAGAATCAGGATGCGAACTGGAAATGCTTGTCAGAGGTCATGCTAGAACTCCTGAGATCACTTCCTCTGCCGGCAAGGAGGGACAATGTCCTGGGTTAGTGTTACACTAGGCATAATCAGCTTAGATGCTCTGAGATGCAATTCTATAATTTAAAATAAATGTAATTCTTTGCAAGACATAATGGTGATCATATTTGTGATTTCATTTTAAATAGCCATTTTTAAATAGGAAAAATAAATAGCATACATTTGATCATTAAAGCAAAATTTTATTTTATTCAATTAAATTGCAACAATCTTCTTTGCCAGAAAAACAATCAAATGATATTTTGAGATAATACTACAGTTAGGTCCGGAGGACCAATTTGATTGAACAAGCAGCATTCCAAGCATTCCGATATTTATTATAACAGGATATATATTTCATATTTTCATATGTATTGTTTGTATCACTCCACTTATCTGTGTTTGCGTCATAAAACAATTCCAGCAATAGTTAGTTACACTGAAAACATTACTACACTTACTACGGGCTGTCAATCAGTCTGTGCGTTGGCATGGCAACACGCAACGCTCTCTCCAGCTGTGGCTTCTTTGGGAACTATTTCCTTTATAACGGAGCAAAAATCGTATAAAACGAATATCACGCTTGCAATCGTGCAATTGCACTGACTATATCAGCAGGGTTGTGATTACCCATGGTACTCGTGCCTACGGCCAAATCACAGCCGTGTTCATACACAGATATTCAGTACATCAGCACTCTTGCTTGTGTGATATTGCATAATTGTTGATATTGCCAAAACAGAAAATCTAAAGTATGACCAGCAAGTCGTATTTAGTTAAATTAAGTTCTTGGGACATAAATACTGTTAATCACATTTGCATAATTTCAATGTTGAGAAACTGAATGGTGCCATTCCAAAACTGTTGGTACCCATTAAAGAATTAGGGCTCCCCCTACCATCTAATTCCCAGTTTAACCCCAAGGTATAATTTCTTTTACAATATTACTGGGACCAGTGCATGGCATGCTGGTAAAAATGGTTTGGGGTGGATGAGATTCTAGCTGTGAGATTTTTCCATGGTGATACATTATGCAAGAACTTAATTCAACCCGTAATTAACATTCATCATTCCAAAAATGAACTCTCAACAGACATTTCCATCTCCCTAAACGCATACTCACACAATTTATTCTTATACACACTTGTGCTCTCTGAATCTAGTTCTCTGTAACTGATTTAATCACAGCTACCCTTTCTCTTTCTTCTGACACACGTACACACATCGGAGGCTGTAATCAACCACATAGGCAGCTCTTGCCATTCAAGCAAATATCAAAATGTTGTTTTTGTCGCTAGGTTTTTATTACCACGTTGTAAAAAAACAAGACTTGGCATGCCTAGTTTTTGGCTGCACAACACTTATTATGCAAATGTACACAGTATGGGATCTTGGACTGCAAAGTATTCAGTTGTGTTTGGTGCTGATATAAATATGGGTTCTTTGTAAGTTCCTTGTATCAGTCACGCCAAGTAGGTTGCAGAGGACACACCAACATTAGTGAACATCATGGAGTAACATAATTGACTCCTAGGCAATCCTTTGTGTCCTAACAGAGGTGTTATGCCATAAAATGTGGTGCCCTTTGTATATTCTACGCATTAGTTCACTGTTAAAGGACAGAATTTGTCTCAAATATACATTTACCTTCATATATAGTTATTTAGCAGATGCTGTTATCCAGAGCAACATGTTCAAACAGTTGAAGATGGTGATACAAAGCTTCCAGCACATCTGCAAGGTTTTATAGTCTGAAGGATAAGAGTTAAGTTCAAACGTTACGTCAGTGTTTATGCTGGGAAAGTTCTTGGTATTAAGAATTGATTTACGTAGGGGTTTAAGTTGATTTTCTGGATGACCTGTGGATCAGAGGAGATTGCTTTAAGCCTACGTAGGAAGCCGCTTCCTCTCCTAAAATTTCATTAAAATGTGGCAGTGAAATAGGTTTTGTGTAAAAAAAAATATATATATCTCAGTGTTTATTGGACAGTCCACTCTTCACTTGCTCCGCCTGGACACACAGCTTCTCCATATGACTCCTCAAAAAGGGGGAACCTTGTAACCAACACACAGATACACACTTCAATAACAGACCCCTGTGCTTCCCCTATTTTAAAAAGCCACTGCTGTGGACGTTACAGGGATGACATGAATAATCAAATAACAGTGTCATATTTATTATGTATTTAATATTGCCCTTGAATAGCTTTAAATGTGTTTGGTGTATTTTCATGCCCAAAACGTGAATTTCAGCATTACGCGACCTGATCACTGATTTAGTATTCAGTACTCGATCTATGTACTGGCCCATGAGGGAGTCCAGTAGTAAGGCTGTGAGGTGATTGAAATTGAGATAGGATTGATTCTGTTAAAATGATGAGACTTTGGTCACGCTCAATCTCCAAGCTGGCAAGAGTGGAAATGAAAATCCGGTGATTCACAGTGTCAAATGCAGCAGATAAGTCAAGGAGACTGAGGACAGAAGACAGAATATTCTGTCTGGCTTTGCGTAAAGCCTCAGCGACTGCAAGAATGGCCATTTCCAAAGAATCCATGGCCTTGTAACCACAGTGATTGGCATCCAGTAGGTCATTTAGCTGAAGGCATGAAGACAGCTATCTGAGCAATAGACGTTCCAGGCTCTTGGATAGGAATGGAAGGAGGGAAATATGTCAGTTGTTATCAACATTTGTGGATAAATGTTGCATGAGTTTCTTAAGCAGAGGTGTGATTCAAGCCAAACTAGAGGTCACATAGAATGCAGAGAAGTGTGAATAGTATCAGGTCAAGCGAGTAGGTCATCGGATGATTTGTGGTCACCAGCATCATAAATTCTTCCTCAGTGACTAGCTTGATTGTGTGAAAGGTTGGGCCCACATTATTTACACTTTCCATGGCTCAGGGTTACTTGTGTTGATTTTAGTGAAAACAGAGTGGAGAACATCAGACAGCAAGGGCCTGGAAAGGCTGTTGTGTGTAATGTTTGCATAAACAAAACTGAACTAAAAATTTCATTTACATTTGCATTTAGTGACGCCCACAAAACTCCATCCAACCTTCTGTAATATGAAAAAATAGCCAGAAACTAGAACCTAATCTGGAGCAAACTAGAAGCTTAGGGCATAGATAGCTCCTTCTGCTTATTAAGAAAAGAGTTATTAACTAATAATAAAGAAACACCAGCAACGTATCCTAAAGAGTCTGTGCACTGTCTACGAGGTTCTATCCTGTTGTATGTATGCTAACCTGTGAGTAATTGCTAATTGAGCTAAATATTTCTATAGTAAATACTATAGAAATATTTGCAGAAACGCATTTGCATGTAATTTAAAGAAAAAATAGTCTTCATACAGCAGCAAAAGGCAATGCCCCTGCAACTCCACCCGGCAAACTGATTACATCTCACTTCATCCTGATGATGAAACACTCCAGTTATTAAGAAATAATTGCCGGCCATTGATTAAAGAGTGCTCGTGGCTGTGCTTGGAATCCAGACTTATCGTGCTTATCATGCCTGCTTCAGCTCTCTGAAGGATTTTGTTATTGGACTCTTCCCCCCACTCCTTGAGTGGAACCATGGCTGCTGTTTATGAAATCAATAACAGAAGACGTTGCAAATTGGGAAGCACTTCAAAGGACTGTTAAAAGAACACTTCTCATCTGGGCCTTCTTCAGAGTGGTTCATTAAACACGGAGCAGCCTCACGAAAACAGAGTCTGGTCAAGTAAGATCACCTTGGTACCCTTGCAAAATATCATCTATTTACACTACGATTTGGCTTACAGCATTAAGTTAGTGTTTGGGTTACTGCATCCAATCAAGTGGGCTGTTTTTAAGCGGATGCTGTTGTAAAGGTTGATTGATCACACACTTTTCGTTATTGTTCCATTCAGCTATAATCTTATACTACTGCTATTTTTAAATGAGTGATTAATGTCTTGTCAAGTGTAACTGAATGGACTATATCATCCACAGCACACACCGATTATTCTGTGGACAAAAGTATTGGGTTCATTATA
Organism: Pangasianodon hypophthalmus; assembly: GCF_027358585.1. NCBI lineage: Eukaryota > Metazoa > Chordata > Actinopteri > Siluriformes > Pangasiidae > Pangasianodon > Pangasianodon hypophthalmus. The sequence goes on along the minus strand of NC_069737.1, from coordinate 12,635,534 downwards.
ATTCTATAAAAAAAGAAGCGCTACACTTAAATTACCCATATGCTATTTCAGAAAATGACCATTATCCTAATTTGCTATGCCATATGGACAAAAAATATCTAATTTATATCCAGCATGAAGCTATCCTTTTAAAGCTAAATTCAGCAGTACAGCATCCATTTATTTTAGTATGCAGGCTTTTCTGTCCATCCTCCCATCTGTCTCGTTTGCATGTTTCTGCTTGGTTTCCGTAGTTGTAACACAGCAGAAGGGTTTGACTTGCATCAGAGGTTCATAAATTTACCAAGTGACTCTGCCACAAATCTTGCTATGAGTGACACAGGCACTAGCGCAACTGTACATCCAAGTGAAACAAACATATAACTCAGACTGAAATGCAAAATATGCTAAACACATGCTTGAATCAATCACCGCAGTCATTCTGTTTATCACACACTTTAAAATAAAGTGCACAGGACCATGTATTTACTTTTTTTTTTTTTTTTATTAGGACCATATGTGGTCAAGTGGGAATAATGTGTAATGATGTGGAGACATTTGGCTGGTTCAGATGAAAATAAAAAAATACAATTTCCCCCAAAAGTGCTTTCTAAAATATATCCCATTTATAGCAGCTGTCTTCTAAATCTGCCATGACCTTACCATAGTGGTAAGAAAACCATTATCTCTAAACTCTCACCAAAAACATTTTACTTTCACTAAAAACATGTACACATTTACTCACACAATAACCAAGGTACCAACAAACAGGACAGGCTTATAACAAATGTGGTTGCACAAAGGCACCTATGTAGCCCATTTGTCTCATATAACAATGCAATTGCACCTGGGCATGCGATCAAATTCAATTAGAAATTTAAATATGTACCTATAAATCATGAGTAATTTTGGATTAGAGTCAGGACTATACAACCATTCGTGAACAGTTCCTTTAGAAAATGTCAAAGCATATGCACCTGTGAAGCTGGAACCACACATTTGTGGCTTGAGAGCAATAATTACGCTGAGCAACCCAGGCTGTCAGCTCATATGGGGCCAGATAAGCAAGCTGCACACCAGAGAAAAAAGATGGAGAGAGTAAATGAGCTGTACTATACCATACCATTAATGCTTTGCCTTCTATCACATGTCTAGCTTCACCACTGGAAGCCTTCCTTCCAGGATCTCCTGATGACCTCAGTGCAACAATAACATGTCACATAGGAGCTGGTGGGCTGCTTGAAAACCTTCACCAAGGATTAACTGAAAGCCAGGATGTCCAGGGAACAAGAACTGGTGGTACTGCTTATTGGCTAGAGACCTGATAACCTGTTCCATAAATGTCTGTGAAGAACTCTCCCCATATAGCATAGAAGGTGTCCAAACAAATGCCCAGATCTCACCCGTACTACAAAAACACATGCAGGAACACCCTCAGAGATTCTCAGGTTCTTATATGTTTTGTACCCCCATTCTGCCCCATATTCATACCTTTCAGATCTGAACAAAAAGGGCAAGCTTGAGATGGTGAAATGGGTTCCCATAGCTGAAAGCATCATTCAGTAGAACAACGGGACTGGTGCTAATAACCCCAGACAGTCAGCCATTCATCCTGCTGATGGATGCCTGTGGAACCTCTGTAATGGCTGTGCTGTCACAAGAAGGTGTAAATGAGCAATACCCAATAATATTTCAAACCCAGAATCTTTTGACCACAGCTTGCAAGGAAGGAACAAACCCTGATCGCAGATTAGTACTCCACCAATGGAAAGCCAAGGCAAAAGATGCCACATAACTTGGTTGATTTCTGGCAACGCAGGGAGCTAGCACAACAATATGAATGTGAAACCCCAGGCTTGGTAGTAATGCTGGATCTGTAATGCTTGGCTTGTTCTGCAGTACAGATAGATAGATAGATAGATAGATAGATAGATAGATAGATAGATAGTACAGGCTAATATCCACATGGAAGAGGAGGCCTACCCTGTAGGTTGGAGACTACTAAACCCATATACACTTTTTTGTACAATGATGAAAGCCTCAAAATTGCCTCAAAGACCTCACCACGTCTGGAGAAGTAATGGCACAGACTCAGCACCGTGACCAGTCAGGAACACCCTGGACAGGAAATTTCATGAAACACAGCACATTCACCCCAAGCCAGACCTATCCACTTGTGGCTTGATGACAATAATTACGCTGCACAACCCGAGCTGGCAGCTAGTACATGGCTAGATAAGAAAGTGACACACCAGGGGAGAAAATAGAGGTGCTGATTGAGCTGCACTAGAGTGGTACCATGCATTAGCTTTTCTCTCCCTCACAAGGACAGATTCACTGGAGGAAGTATCTCCTTGGGGCCTCAACTTAGATTCTGATCCTGCTGCACGCCTCATGGCTGAGACACTACACTAAAGACACTACAACTACTCTCTTTTCCTTCCCTGAAAAGAGTAATTGTGTAAATGTGTAACACCAGCTCAGAACATTACCATGTTACCCCTGCCTATCAGCTCTCCTGTGCTCTAGAATGAACTCTAATTCTTTATTCCCTGTTCATTTCATCATTTCACATATAAGCTCAGAGATTTCAGTAGTTCATTGCGAAGTCTTGCCAATACTCTAGTCCTGAACCTTGTTCATTCTTGTTAGCTTTGAATGTGTCTTAACCTTTTGTCTGTTCATTTTACTATTCTTTTGCTTATCTTCTGGTTCTGTAGTTTGATGCCTCGTTTGCATGCATGCGTGTGTGTGTGTGTGTGTGTGTGTGTGTGGGTGGGGGGGTGTTAGGGGGGTTGGATTTTGGATTGTGTATTGGTACTGTCAATAAAGCATTCCTGAATATGAATGCTCAACCTTCTCCTGAGTTCAGTGTATTACAAATTGGAACACTTTCTGGAGTAAATCCATCTCTGTGAATTCATTTCAAGTGTTTGTGTTCACGCTAGGCTCATTCATCTCATCCTATGCGACGATCACATTTGAATTATGTGAATTCTCTGTAATCTTCTTTAGACAGCCAGCCTTTTGCACTCACATTAAGAATAACTTCAAACATTCTCTTTGTGTGCTTCTTTTTTGTAAAGACCTTGAATTTTCTAGAGGATAATACAAATATGTTTTCTCTTTAAAGACAGACTATGAAATGTTAATCAATCTGTTATTTTTAAAAAATAATCAATTACATGTTGGCAGTATTGTGGATCAAGATTGCCTCTCTTACAAGATGTTTTTTTTTTGTCTGTGGGCCAACACTGGCACCACTTTCTATGCCAGGAGCAAGCTGCTCTGTCAAACACACACACACACACACGGGAAGAAGCCTGCCAGAGGGGACATATTTTTCTGAGGGGCACTTTCTTTTCCAAGCATGTGTGATGGGAAATGTCACTCCGTCTCGAGACGTATGAAGGTTTCTTTTCAATAGATGGTCTAGACAGACCTTGTAGCCCCACAAATAGATAGCTCTCTTCTTTCTGTCTGACACATACACGTGTTATGTTTTGTATCTTACTGATCCTAAGCCATAACATAAATATGGCCCCAAATCTCTAACTTTAACTTTAATAATTCCTCTCAATATGGAGTGCAATTTTCTTTGGCTGCAAACGCAATATACAGTAGTTGAACCAATTTCATTTGTAGACTCTATTTCCTTTTACCTATTGGGCAAATTATGTCAGCTGTCATGTATAGATAAAGTATTTGGCTGCATAAAACCTAATTTGAACATAGCAAGTAAATTCGTAATGATTTTGTTGCTTTTATTTACATTTACAAACAGGTTAATCTGTCTTCTCTGCTGCTTTGTATAAGAAATGGCTTGCGGGCAAGTTCTGCTCCTGAATTCGACAAGCAAGGGCCTTAAGGGTTTATCAAACAAACTTTACAGAAATTGATAAAGTACTAGCCATTAAACTGGGTCTAGAATGACCTCTAATGCTTTATTTCCTGTTCACTTCATCATTTCACATATAAGCCTAGAGATTTCAGTAGCTCATTGCGAAGTCTTGCCAATACACTAGTCCTGTACGTTTTGAGCCTTGAATGTGTCTTAACTCTGTCTCTTCATTTTACTATTCTTTTGTTCATCTTCTGGTTTTGTTCTTGTTCTTCATGCCTGGTTTGTGGATTTTTTTACATTTTGGATTGTACAATTCGAAAATCAAGGGCCTCAAGGGTTTATCAAATGAACTTTACAGGAACCGATAAGTTACTAGTCATTAAGCTGGGAAAGGGGGTTTCTCCAAGAAGAACTGAAGTCAACAAGGGCATGTTAAAATGCAGACAGGCGACAAATTAAAGAGAGGGAAAATGGTGGCTCTGTTATGCTGTGGGAGAGATTTTGCTCGCATGGTTTGGGAAGAGTCACTGCGAATCAATACAGGTCTCCTGACTGATCACCTTGAGCCTATAATGAAACCTTTCTATCTTGATGGCCTCACTGGGTACAGTGGTAAATCAAATGCACTCACCAGATCATAACTCAATCGAACAACAATGCGAGATGTTGGACTGATATGTTAGACATCGCTCAAGTACAGTTCCAGAGACGTGTAGAATCAATGCTACTATGCATTGAAGCTGTTCTGTTAGCTTGTGGTGGCCCAACACCTTACTAACACTCTTTATGCTGTTTTTCCTTTAATTTCTCACGTGTCTTTCGTATAGGAATATAGTCTCTCTATCTCTCTGCAGTTTCTTATACACTTGTATGAATGCACAAGATATACGAGTTATCATTCTGAGCAATACTCTATACACATTCCACTACACCCCAACTAAACTTAACCCTATCATTATATCTGCAACCAAAAAGAAATGAATTTTGTGCAAAAATAAGCCCAGGATCACAAGGTTATCATGTCAATCATCATAAATAGAGCAAAATAAAGTATTCACATGTTATACCCCAGTGCTGTTGAATTCTTGAATCTGATTGGTCAGAAGGTGTTGAATACTTTTCTATAACAGCAGCTCTGACAGTAGTGCATGATAGTTTCTATAGCAACAGAGAGTTTCTTTTGAAAAAGTGCAGTTATTTAACAAATAACATGTTATAATTCTTGATATGGTGAAGATGTCTAAAAGGAGATTTAATATTTATGGAAGGAGTCTCCAGTGTCCAGTGTGCAAATTTTTTAACAGCCAGTGGTAAAGCTGCTCCTGTAAATTTTCCATGACAGAAGAGACTTCAGGGAGAAGGAAGTTGGGTTTTTTTCTTTCTTTTTTTTTTTTGTCAAGATAGAGAAAACAGAGAGGCTGGTGAGGAAATGACTGTTTATAGCTGCTATAACATAAGTGATAGCAGGAACTAACTCGGTTCCTGGACTTTCCACAACATAAATTGTAACAATAAATGGATACAAAGTACAATGTGTCCTACTTTAATAAATTTCAAAAAATTGAATTCTTGGAGAATTGCTCTGGTAAAAGAGGAATGTAACACTTCAGAATATTCTGTTATTGGAAAATAATCATACGCTGTCTTTTTTTTTTTCTTTACTTGGCATCGAACTTGTTTCCTGATCTGAGCTCAGGTTAATCACAAACATGACAAAGATTTCAATTTAGTCATGAGCTGCACACACTAATCCAGATTGACATCTGATAAGTATCAAAGAGGTCAAAGGTATTATCTAAATGTTATCTCAATCATCTTTTTTTATTACTCTTCCATTGCACTTATTTAGAGCTGGTATGAAAGCGTGTGTGACCTTTCGGAGCGAACACACCTCAATACATGATAGTGACGACATGTATTTCTTCTTTCCTTTCCTTCATTTCATCTCTTACCAACAATCATTTCACAATTATTAATAATATTAATAATAAAAGATGGAAAAAAAAGATGCCTTTGTTTCTTTTTGAAAGCAAGATGCAAGAAGTAAAAATAAAACAGTGCTAGTAAACAGCCCATAGCACACCAGGAAGCCTGTGTGGGTTGTGTAGGTTGGTGTGATACCCACTGGTGCCTATGACTGAGAGTGTGCTTATTATCTTGTGCGTATCTTATTATAAAAATTCATGCACAATAATAAGGTCAGCCCGTTGCAGATATGTAACTTCGCATTGTGTGTGCCTTCATGCATGCAAATACAACCGCACACAGCCAAAGTAATTGACACACTTAGGCTACCATGATGAGTAAACTGAGGGTACAGAAACTCTCTCTCTCTCTCTCTCTCTCTCTCTCAATCTCTCTGTTACTCCTGCATGTATATTTTGCATCAGAGAGAAAGAATGATTGCATTGATGTTCCCTCTGTCACGCTTAATACAAGCCAATAAGCCTGTCGTCAGAAATATATGACCTCAAAATATAACACACACACACCCTTAATCACACAAAATATAATCAAAATCACAAAAAAAAATATTTAAGTAAATCATTTCGGAGTTATCTGGGAAAACCTGTCAGAAGTCGCTGTGGCTGAATTCTGGCAAACTATCAATACATTTCATTAAAACAATGTAGAAATGTTTCCAAACTTGCCGAGGCTTTTTGCAAAGATCGCACTGAGCCATCTCGACAGAGATCACATGAAATAATTTTCCCAGGCCAACACACAATTAATTAAGTAAATAAAAACACTCTCTCTTCCCCCCCCCCCCCCCCCCCCCCCCCCCCCCCTCTCTCTCTCTCTCTCTCTCTCTCTCTCTCTTGCTTTCTCTCTGACTATGCTTCTCATTAGCGAAAAATCAAGAGAACTTGCTGCATTTGAAATGAAGAATACTAGGACGAGATCCGTGTGCTGTCACAATACCCTCACTAGGCACCCGTTCAGATGCTGTGAAGTAAACATAAGCTGAGCATGAAATATTAATTCGGTTTCTTAGCCTAGCTGGCTCGAGTGCCATCAAAACACGCAGGAGCCTAAACACCCGAAAGTCCTATTTCAATAACTGACAGCCAAAATCTCACATATTTAAATACGAGGAAATTCCTAACATACTGTTTTCCAAATCAAGGTTTAAGATCTTCATGTGCTGCCTTACTGAACATTCACCATCATTCATTCATCTTCAGGACGAGCGTTATCCTGGTTAGTGTCACTGTGGATCCGGAGACTATCCTGGGAATGCTGGGTATGAGGTGGGAATACACACATACACACATATACAGTGTCACTCATCCATTCACATCAGGGGCAATTTGCGATACTCGATCCACCTACAAGCACGTTTTAGGGAGATAGGAGGAAACCAGAGAACCCAGAGGAACCCCACGTGATTAGACATGATTAGAACATGCACAGGAAATCCCAAGCTCAGGATAAACCCTGGAAATCCTGGACTTGTGGTTCTACTCCACCATGCCATTCCTGTTATCTTATCATATTCTACATCTTTACCTTTTCTTATTTTCTTACATCTGCATTTAATTTATGTTTTTACACCATGTTTTTATAGCAATTTGTTATGTTGCTGCCTCTGTCTCATCCTGCTCATCTATTTTTTTTTTCTTCGTCTCTTTTTCCTTTTTAGAACTTTGAACCATTTGAAATTACCCACCTCTTTGTTGCTAAGCAACTAATTCTACCAGCAAAACCCTCATTTTTCTGTTTGAGAAGATTTGCTGTCATCCAGCTCACTTTAACCTTTTCTTTCCCACAGAAATCCCCTGAGACGGTCTTCTGCAAAACTGTGTCCCTTTACCACACAGGCTGTAATGTGGAAACAGTTACACGAAGATAATTGCACTTAGCAGAGCTCGTATGTTTTGACAGGTTTATAAACCACTGACATACTACTTCATCGGTAGTGTGCAGTCTGGGACATAGCAGACAATTTGAGTTTCATTGTTTCGTTGTTTTTAATGCCATCTCGTATCATCCGGGGAATATTCACGGGGATAAAGCAGCAGTTATTGGGAACACATTTCAATACACATTTTCTTTAGCTTAAGAGATTGGTGTAAGCTTTGCAAACATTTCAGTGAAAATGTACCTTATATACCTTAATACAGTGAACCTCTTTCATTCTTTCATTGCTTTTCATTTCAGGTTTCAAGTGAACTAAATACATATTGATGAAAATATAAGGATTTATAGTCAAAAATGGCCGAATTGTGGTGGCAGGTCATCCCAACCCAGGAGAAACCCTGATATACAGTAAATTTTTCTGTTATTTAATATACACACATAATGTATTTTGTTTTTGGACATATGCATATGAGCAAAAACGTATATATTCATAAGCATAAAAAGATATGTTTAAAAACTAAATTGATTGATAGGGAAAAAAGTATTCAGACACTATATTTAAAATACACACTGTACACAATATGTAAAGATTACATAAAAAGAAATCAAGTTCTAGATATAAACGCTGGGAAAAAGTTCTTGTGCAAATTGCACCTATGATAAAGGACGTTGCCATTGGGAAGACTGGGAAGATTTTCCATGACAAGTAGCAATCATGGTGATGGTGAAGAACCTTCCTAAAGTTCTCAAGGACAGCATTATTAAACAACACTCGAATGGAAAGAGCTACAGAGCCGTAGCAGAGATCTTTAACATCCCTGTCAGTACGATTGGTTCAATAATATGCAAGTGGAAAGTTCACGGAGCCACAACTAATTGTGCGCAGACAGGTGTAGCACGCGAGATTACGTTAGGTTAGGTTAGGTTAGGTTCAACTTTGATGCATTATATAGTATGATGCATACCAGTAATGCAAATGGCAATCAAGTTAAATGGAATAAATAAGAATTATGGTGCATTTAGTTGAGATAAACAGTATACAGGTAGTGATAAGCAGCATGATGCATGCAATATGATGCAGTGGATACTGTACATACAGTGGAAAAAAATGCAGATGTGCAATTGTGCAAAATGACAGTCTGATATAAATAATAGTAATAATAATAATAATGACAGATGTTGCAGTAAAGTGCAAGTACTTGCATATAATTGCAGATAACAGTAGTGTCTAATGCTAATGTTTAGTTATTAGGTGGAGCCTGGAGGTTAATGCTTGGAAGCTGAGTTCAGCATCAGTACAGCTGAAGGGAAAAAGCTGTTCGTGAGTTTTTTTGTGCGACAACTCAGACTTCCGTAGCGTTTCCTGATGGGAGATGCATAAACAGTCCATGGTGGGGATGGGAGGTGTCCTTGGTAATATCTCTCGCTCTCGGCAAGCAACGCTTTTGATAAATGATTGAAATGTTGGGCAACTGTGTTCCAGTGATGTGTTGGAATGGGCAGTTTACACAACCCGTTGTATTGCCTTCTGGTCACACACTGTGCAGTTGTTGTACCATACTTTGTAAGGATGCTCTCAATGGTAGAGCGATAGAAGTTCACCATGATCTGAGGAGTAAGATGAGCTTTCTTCAGTCTTCTTAAGAAGTCCAGGTGCAGTTGCACCTTTTATGAGAAGAGAGGAGGTGGTGAGGTTCCAGGTTCTCAAAGTTTGTGAACCCTTCAGAATTTTCTATAATTCTGCAAAAATTTGACCTAAAACATCATCGGATTTTCACACAAGTCCTAAAAGTAGACAAACGGAATCCAATTAAGTAAAATTTTTGAGGAAAATGATCCAATCGGCTTGCACATCGGCTTGGAGGAATTGTAGCCCATTCTTCAGTACGGAACAGCTTCAACTTGGGGATATTGTTGGGTTTCCTCACATGAACTGCTTGCTTCAGGTCCTTCCAAATTTGTTTAGAATTCGCTGATATAATTCAGAATTCATTGTTCCATCAATAATGGCAAGCCATCTTGGCCCAGATGCAGCAAAACAGGCCCAAACGATGATACTACCACCACCATGTTTCACAGATGAGATAAGGTTCTTATGCTGTGTTTTCCTTTCTCCAAACATAATGCTTCTCATTTAAACCAAAAGTTCTATTTTGGTCTCCACAAAACATTTTCCAATAGCCTTCTGGCTTGTCCACATGATCTTTAGCAAACTGTAGACGGGTAGCAATGTTCTTTTTGGAGAGCAGTGGCTTTCTCGTCGTTCAGTGTTCTCCTGATGGCGGACTTATGAATATTAATATTAGCCAATGTGAGAGAGGCCTTTAGTTGCTTAGAAGATACCCTGGGTTCCTTTGCCTGGGTTCTTGTTACCTTTTTTTGGTCAATCACTCTCGGGGAGGGTAAGAATGGTCTTGAATTTCCTCCATTTGTAAATCTGTCTGACTGTAGATTGGTGGAGTCCAAACTCTTTAGAGATGGTTTTGTAACCTTTTCCAGCATGTCGCGCATCAACAACCCATTTTCTGAGGTCCTCAGAAATCCCCTTTGTTCATGCCATGATACATGTCCACAAACATGTGTGATCAGACTTTGATCGATCCTTGCTCTTTAAATAAAACAACACTCACTCATAACCTGATTGTCATCCCATTGATTGAAAACACTTGACTCTAATTTCACCTTCAAATCCTCCATGTGGTGGTTTAAATTAGGCTACTAGTTGATTGATATTGTTGATTTTGGAAAATAGAACTGATTAATTCATTAGGAACGTTCGAGTAATATGACAGACCATGATGCCAGTGCTGACATTTCTACCTCTGTTTTTTTTTTTTTCTAGTGTTTTGCAACGTTCCACTGATCCGGATACAGATACAGATAGTGGCATTGTGTTAAACCGCTAATTCATACATTGTGCCTGACTCTCAAGCTGTGGAACCCTTAGTATTGGCACCATTTTTCACCTCACTAGTGATGGCACAGCTGTTCTTGCCATGTTTTTTGCCTGCAGCAATGAAGTTATTTAATTCTGTCACAAGGGTTTAAACACTGGGCTAGATTCTGCTGTGATTTCAACACTCTGAACTTTATGTTTCAGCTCAAAAATCAACCATCATCCAGGAACTAGATGGAGTGACGATCAGCAGGAGATGCAGTGTTGTTTATTTTCATTGACAGCACCGAAATCACTACTTTTAAAGTAACCAAGTAGGAAAGTTAAACGCACAGATAGTTAAAAAATTGGAAATTGTGTGAAATTAGGTGGCAGTTTTTTTTTTTTTTTTTTTTTTTTTTACCCGTAATGCTATGCTTGATCACGCAGACATGAATAGATTTCATGTTTCTCAGTGGCGCTTGCCGTCATGGTTTTTTGATCTTAGTTATTCCTGACAGCGACTGTCAGAAGCATTTAACTGTGCTGAGCTTTAAACACAGAACGAAATGGCATTGTTAGGGTCTATGCCCCATAAAAAACTTTTTTTTCCATAGAAAATCCAATTTTCAAAACATTTCTACTGACTTAATATATATTAGATTAATGCCCAAAGCACTAATACTGCACCACATCAAATTAAATGTGTTTCTGCATGCATGCTACAGTATGCACAGGAAGTAGAAATGATAATATTTGCTGTACATGGGACCGCATTGCATACTCACACGCTGTCCCGAATCGCTGTCTCGAATTTGCAGTCTCTATTACGGCCTTCATTTAGCGATGCACACGCACAATGTTCACAATGTAAGGCTGCAGAGTTTTCCTCTTTTTGTATTCAAAAAGGTGTTCACAAGGGCCGTCTCCGAATCCTTTACATACTCATTGGTGAATGTTGCATTGATGCAATTTGAAAAGCAGTCTCTTAGGCAAAGCGTTCTATTACACTGGTTAGGACCTATCATAGCAGACAGGTTGTTGAAATTAGCAATTGTGTCAACATCAAAGTCAATAATGGTTCTCAATATGGCGTCTGTGAAGCATAACTAGGGGGTCTGTAACAGGTCATTTAAAATTGAATAGATTTAATCCCAACATCAATAACTGAATAACAATTAGGCCAAGTATATATATATATATATATATATATATATATATATATATATATATATATATAATGTATTTAAAAAATTGCACCTAAGGTGTTCTGGTGGTGTAAAGTTCAGGAATGAAAGCCTCCAGGCAATAGACATATATAAATAATGAACAATAATTCAATTTTTTATTATTGTCTTTAAAAAAAAAGGGATCTCTGGAATTTATTTTACACTTAAAGAGATTCCTGCGTGCAAAGAAGTTTGAGAACCCCTGATTTAGATGATGTCCAGGCTATCAGTGTATATTAAAGTGTCATTTGTCATTAATTGAATTTGTCATTGAGCAGCCTTAAGGTTGCAACATGTGTGGGAAAAAAAAAAAAAAAACATAAAAGCTGATCAAATCAAGTACAATCAATTCATTTAGTCTGGGATCTGCATCATTCTGTGTATACTTAATGTAGCTGCATTTCTGGTATGATCTTCTCCAGCTTTTGCTTTGGTGGATTTTACATCAAGAATGTCACAATGCTTTGTTTTTAAACTCACGCAACCTTAAAGAGTGATGCAGGATGCCAAAAACAGCGGAGCAGCACTCCAATCTATTTAGATTTTTGTGAAAAAGGACAAAAGCACAGTGAGGTACGTTGTAATGGCGTCCATTCTATACAGAACACCGAATGGGAAAAAAATAAAGAATATGAAGAACAAAAAAGACAGGACAGAGAAAGAAAAGACAAAGTGCTGAAGTGAAATAACAGGTTGTGTTTAGATCACAGGTGTCATAGTCAAGGCCCACGGGCCAAACATAGCCTGCTGCTTCATTTCATTTAGCGCACGTGAACTTGCAAATAACTCTGAAACTGCCCGTGGTACCTACTGCTCGACATTTTCACGCTAGACCAAGAACATTTCACACCAGCTCATATGAGCTCACATCTCACAGGGCTAAAATGCTGGTTCGATGGAGTTGATGCGGTGGCACAATGCATAAAATCATACAGAAAAACCTCACCAGCTTCATTTAATGTTCACGTCCGACATCAGAGTGTGAAAAAAAAACCCAGGAGGAGAATGGTTAGACTGGTACAAGCTGACAGAAACTCATATAAGCACTCTTTACAACCACGGTGAACAGAAAAGCATCTCAGAATGCATAACATTGAATGTCTACACATTGGATGGTCCATGGACGGTCCATCCGTGTGCAATCTGTGGGCAGAAACTGGACGGATGAAGATTGGAAAAACATTTTGCTGTCTTTTTCCCATCTTTTTTTTTTTTGTAATATAAAATGTAATATTATTTTCTTAGTGTATCTTGGCTCTGAAGTTGATAGCATCCTAGCTCAGGAGAATTTGACTATGTCACATAGTCTTCAAATACCCCTGAAAGTGGGAGAGGAGGAACAACCCACCCAGAATTTCCCATCTTATTTCTTTCACAAGATTCCTCTTTCCATTCTTTCTGTGTCCCCATTCCCTAATCCCTTATTCAGTTATTCTATTTATATTTGCTTTTCAACTTCAAAAAGCTGATTCTTATGGAAAGCAGTTTTGTTCCTCGTGCTTCTCTTCCTCATGCTTCTCTCTACCTCGATCCTTCTCCTTGACTTTTTTGTGTGGTCTTATAGATTATGAGAGGAACTTGTTTGGAATTTTGGACAAGAATTTTGACAAAATTCTTCTAATTTTCCAAGTAATACACAAGCTCAGTCTCCATCTTGATGGCACATTGGATTAGTCATTTTGTGGTTTTTATAGGTGTTTGTGTGTGCGAGGTGAGCGTTTAAAGTGGTATTTAATCTGTTAAAAGGCATTCTTTTCTCTCCATAAGCACAGCCCGGATACATTGATCCTGAACAAACAGAGGAAGATCAAAAGAGGCCATAATGGTAGAGTTAGAAATTTTTAAGGGCCATTCAAAGGTAGAAAATTGTGGATGTATATACACACTATTCACTCATTAGAACTTAGATGCTCTTAGGAGCATCACTGAAATGACAAAATGTATCTCCGTGATTGGTTATACATGTTATGTACTCAGTGTTCATAAATATTGGCACGTTCCATCTATGAGGTTCAGGGATATCTTTGTGTCAAATCATCCAAGCAAATTGGAAGCAAACAAATATACAAAACATGTTAGGAAACCAAAAAGGCAACAACGAATCAGAAAACGCAACAGCAAAACCAAAAACACATCAACGTTAACTCAAAACCGAAAGGGGAGGTCCTTAGTGAACATCATATACAGTACTGTTGCTGATTGGATACAGCATATGACTATCACAGGTTAAAAGAATTGCACTTTTTCTGTCAATTAGCCTAGAAAATAATTATTCAGTGCCAAGTTACTTATGTTATTATAGTCTGATATAATAATCTGAATAATCCGGCTTCCTTTATACAGGTTATAAGCGTTCTCATACTCTCATATTAATCCCATTCAAAGTTGACAGCATATCTAAATTAACATCATACGAACGCTTGATAATATATCCTTTCCATCCTCTCAGATTGACGCGAATCAGCAACGATTATTGCATGTGATGTTCAATTAGGACCAACCCTTTTCATTTTCGTTATCATTATTGCGTTTTCACATTTTTCGTATTGTTTTTGGATTTGCTGTTGCATTTCTGGTTCGCTAATTTACACTGTGCTTACGGGCCACCGTAGTAGCTGCTTTCCAAAAATCATTTTCAGTTAAAATGCTCCTTTATACTGTATATGGAGTTATATTTAAATATGGACTTATTTTTGTTACAATACTATGTAACATATGGTGATATGGTGAATCAGGATAGAAGGGTTCATGTCTCATATAAATGCCAGTCCAAGCTATTTACTCAGCATGCTGAAATCCAAACTTTGCCTGTGTGTGTATGTGTGTGTGTGTGTATGAGTATGTGTGTGTTCCTGTACAGTAGATTTTTGCTGGCATTTAAACACTGAAGGTTGGAGTTCAGAGGTCAGTGTTTGTTCTGTAAAGTAAATATCTTGAGATCGTCGTCACATTGATAATTATCGTGAATTAACTTTTGGGTGGGGCTTAAGATGATCAGATGATTAGTTTTGTGTGTGTGTGTGTGTGTGTTCCTATAAAAAAGAATAGCTATACAACAACACTAAAAAGAGATGTAAAGAGATATTCTTTATTAAACTCCACCTGTGTGAATGTGACACAATGAGAGATATCAATAACGTAATATAGAGACTATATAATCCAAATGGTTCGAATATCCATAGAACATCATTATATAGTCCACAGGAAATCTTCACTAACAAAGTGTACAAGCTACCAAATCCTGTACACGTCCTTTAAAAACTTTGATACAGCGCTTGTTTTCTAATATTCTGATATCCTATGATCTTGTATGCAGACATAATTAGACAAATTGCAGCTAATTAGGAAATATTTTAATCAAATCAGGCTGTAAGCCATAGATTTAATCTGTTCGGTGCCTAAAAATAATGTCACCCTACTTCAGAACAGTCAACACACACACACATACATACACACACACACATGGGGTGTCTACCCTCTGAAAAAATCTGTCTAATGCGATTGTCTGTGTTGGGGCAAGCTGTAAAATCCGTGTCACTAAGCTCTTGTGGCAAGGTTAAAGCACTCCCTAATTCAGCACATCATATTTAAAAACGTCATTAATGATACTTTGTATAATTGGTGCTATTTATAAAAGAAAATAAAACCAATAGAAACAGAAAGACATGATTTCAGACACTGAAATTCACAATATGCACAATAATTCTATTTATAAATACCTATAATATACCTCATAAGCCTGTAATACACATATTATTGTTTAAGACTAGTCTTAAATAAATAATATTTGAATCGAATCAAAATGCAGTTGCTAGATTCACTACGTACCTGAATACGGTCCTATGTATGAAATACTGTCTACACTCACTGGCCACTGCATTAGGAACACCTGTACACCTGTTTATTCATGCAGTTATCCAATTAGCCCATTATGTGGCAGCAGCAATGCACGATGCATAAAATCATGCAGATACAAGTCAGGAGATTCAGTTATTGTTCATATCAAACATCAGAATAGGAGGAAATTTATCTGTGGCATGCTTATTGGTACCAGACACGATTGGTTTATTTCAAAAACTGCTGATTTCCTGCGACTTTCATGCACGATAGTCTATTCTGTGTATAGTTTATACAGAATGGTGCAAAAAAAAAAAAACTGAACAGCAGTTGGGCAGAAACACTTTGTTGATGAAAGAGAAGAATGGCCAGATTGGTTTGAACTGACAGGAAGGTTATGGGAATTCAAATAACCACTCTTTACAACCGTGGTGAGCAGAAAAGCATCTCAGAATGCACAGCATGTTGAACTTGAAATGGATGGGCTACAAGAGTAGAAGACCAGTGGAGGGTCACACATCTGTCAGCCAAGAACATGAATCTGTAGGCACAGGCTCACCCAAACTGGACAACTGAACATTGCTTGGTTTGATGAAGCTCGATTTCTGCTGCAGAAGGTTAAGGTAGGTCATCAGCATGAATCCACAGACCCAACCTGCCTTGGATCAACAGTTCAGGCTAATGGTGGTGGTAGTGGTGGTGTAATGGTGTGAGGAATGTTTTCCTGGTACACATCGGCCCCCTTTATACCAATCGTGTATTTTAAATGGCACAGCCTGTCTGAATATTGTTGCTGACAATGTGCATGCTTTTTATGACCAGAGTTTACCATCTTATAAGAGCCCCATCCAGCATGCTAATGTCCCCTGTCTCAAAGCACATCTAAAATCATCTAAAAATGGCTCCATGAACATGACACAGTCACTAGATCTGAATCCAGTAGAGCACCTTTGGGATGTAGTAGAACATGATAGTTTCTGCATGAATGTGCCTTCATATCACCATAGACCAGAACCCTCAAAGGAATTTTCCAACACATTGTAGATTCCATGCCACGAAGAACCGAATCTGTTCTGAGAGCAACGTAGGCTCCTCCCAGTATTACTCCCCAGTGAGTATGTATTAAACATCTCTCTAAGTAGCATTATTATACCAATGAATAACTCTAGAATATTAAATTACTCTTACCACAATGCTCTAAATAACATTATTGACAAGAATTAACACTTCTAAGCAATTACAATACCAAACTCATGTCACTTACATTCATAGCTGGTCACAATAGACAAATACAAAGTACAACTGTTTTTTTTTTTTTTTTTAACAATCATCTGTCTTTCTAAATCTAACATTTTTGATTCTAAATTGGTTATAAGAATCAATAAATATAAACCAGTAACATTCATGAGTGCATAACAAGTACTGCTCTATACGGTAACTGTGTTCTGATGACTTGGTTACAATAAAACCAATATTGATATTAAAAATACAGAACTGAAATATAAAATTCCATATAAACTAAAGACTATTCTGCCATAAATATATTCCTGTTTTTATTTTTTTTTTTAACTCAACCAGATCTTGTTCAGTAAAATCTTTCTATACTCCTATATTTGGAGCATCTCTAGAGGACTGACATTCAAACCAACATTTTCCTGTAGGAGGTCCACCACCATAAATTCAGTCTCCTAGGGGAGTCCTTTATCTTGAATTTTTCCATTTGTTTTCAGAGATGGAAAGCACAGGAAGGCTTTAACTTTTTATTTAAGGTCCTAAGCTGTCCCAGTGAACCTTTGTGCTCTTTCATGGTGTCCATCTTACATAGTATGAGCATTTCAGCAAGCACCGCTTTTCGCAAATCTTGCCTTGGGTGTGATCATCTTCAGACACAACCACATTCACCTTGTAGTTTCTTGCCTCGTTGTGGCAGCACCCAAATGACGTAAGCTCTGTAGTGCCCAAAGGGCCGCATCTCGAGTGCTTCTCCTAGATATCTGCGCTGCTAAGTTTCAGAGATGTCTTGGATAGGTCGCTGTGGATGGTGGACATGGCGACGGGGTCATATTCTTCCTCTTTCGTAGAAAGCCTCTTGCAGAGCCGGAAGGACTGCAGATCGCGCTGGAAGTTGCGGTTCAGGAGGCCGTAGAAGACGGGGTTGATGCAGATGGAGCACATGGCAGTCAGATAGCACAGCAAGAACAGGGGATTGTGGGTGCAGTTCATGGCCACTTCGTGGTTCCAGTCGACGACAGCGTTGAAGATGTTGAGCGGCAGCCAGCAGATAGCGAAGGCCACCACGATGGAGAACAGCATGACGTTGATGCGCTTTGTCTCGTAGCTGCGGTACTTGTTCTCACGCATTCGCTCCATCACACTCTTCCGCCGCCTCAGACGGACGTAGATCTGAGGTGGGTTTGAGAGTGAAAGTCACAGGAGACAGAAAAAGACAGGGAGAAAGTGGCAGGATGAGGGAGAGAGAAAAGGTTATATTATTTAACTGCATATATTCATCATGTACCAAATTGTTCTGAAAGAAATTACACATTAAATTTATAATATAAAGATATATTAAAATATTTGTAATGTGCTTAGTGATTCTAGTGTTAATTTGTTGGTTAGTGTTGGTTCAGTGTCATGTTTATGAGAAATCTAGTGTAGAAGTAGTGGAGATAGCAACTGCTGACTCAAAGGTACAGAACGCAATGCAGCTACACAACGCAGAAACTCGGCTTGGCTAGTTAGCGATCTATGAAATGACAAGTGTGATGGCGTTGATGGTGGCATTAGGATGAAGGTTCAAGCATTGGGAGCTGATCTGTTTGAGCAGAGTGTACAGACGAGGAGGTGACAGAGCTGGACAGACTAAAGGACTAAAGTGCTGCCGCATCATGCTCATTGTGAGGAATGTAGGAACCTGTTAACTAAAGCGAAAATGAAGCAATATGTTGAAGAACTAAGTGTAAACTTCAAAAGCTAACTCAGAAATTCAGTACAAAATAAATCTTAGACGCCATTGAAGATCACGTGGTAATTCTAAGGAGTGATAATGCAAGTTGGTCAGGGTGGATTTCACCTTTAAATTTACAAAAGAAATTACAGAAAAGAGGAAACTCACTCATCTGACACATCAAATGCTAATATTCAGGTCACGTGTGTATGTGTGTGTGTTTTAATGAGAGTAATGAGAGTCTCTGTCCTTTATCCTCCTCCGCTCTCGCTTTTTCAACCTGTCTGTTCAATTCCTGGATCTCAGAATGACTGAATCAATTCTTTTCAGTCAATTTGTTTGGTTGAGGCTCTTGTTACCTACAGCAACTACACAGCAGGACTCACAGATAACACTATTTATTAGCAGGCCTTACGCTATTGGCTAATTTTCTTCTGGACACACAGGAATTCAGCCTTTCTAAATTGTCATGGCATTTGTGTGTGTGTGTGTGTGTGTGTGTGTGATCTCATCCACCCCTTTTAATCTCCCATTATCTTCCTCTTGGATGTGGGTTAATGTGATAAGAATTGTTTAGGGGTTTTGCCAGTTCTGCATGATTTGGGGTTGATTTCACTGACAGCAGATTCGCTATAACCGGGTCGTTTAAAAGATGCAGAAAATCCCTGCGGGATTGTGGAGTGGGTTAACGCAAGATGACAGTCACTGACGTCATTGGTGGCTGTATAATGAGAGCGTATTGTTACGTGGGTTAGTATGTCTTCCTAATGAGTCATAGTTGTCATGGTAGTTGTAGTTAATTGTGTAAGTCTTGATCTGTTCTCACTATTTGGTGTGTGCCGTCGGTGCTTGTAAAGATAAATGAACGTCAGGCCAAGAAGCCACAAGAAGAAAGAACGGATGACAGACATCTTAAACAGTGCAACACATCTAGATCTAGTACATCCTTAGCCTTATGAATTGGATAAAAACGTCCATAATAATAGCATTAACGTCATTATTAAGTCTTACAGACGTAATCTTGAGTGGCTACAGGATGTTGTCTGGCTTGTTTATGAAAATTTTTGCTAGACATGGCAGGAGGCAGATTAGATTATTAATATGATAAACTATCACCCAGGGTTCATACAGCTTTTCTAAAGTACATTCCAAGCATTTTCCCAGCAAGGTAGATAATTCAAGGTAGATCATTTAACTATCACTATTAAATGCTATTGTAACTGCCCTAGCAATGTGACATCACTGCGACAGACAAATGCTAATATAAACATATTTAATGTGTTTTAGGGTAGACTTAGACCATAACACCACTGACTAGCCACATGGGGCATGCCTGTCACCTTGCACTCTTCATATCTGTTGTGTCACGTGATCCTGTTTGCTCATATCGGCTGTACTTCATCACACCGACAGGAGAACATCAAGCTGCATGAAGAAAATGTGCATGGTTTTTGAGACGTCCCACAAATATTGACTCTATAATACACTTTCAAGCAGCAGCAAGCTAAGTTACCCCATCAAAGAGGCCAGTATGCTAGTTATGCACCGGTAGCAAATGACTTTTTAAATGGTTTTAAATGTCATCTTAATGTCAGATTTTCTACCACCATTGCCATGTGGCCTGTCATTGAGCATCTGAATTTTCTGACCAGACGCAGAATAAAAGAGTCCTTGGAAGCAGTGGAAGTTGAGTGGTTAAGGTTATCCATTAGCGCCTGGAAGATTTGTTGCTTCAAATCCCAGGGCTGCCGAAGAAACATTGTTTGGGCCCTTAAGCAAAGCCTTTAACCTTCAACTTATCCACAGGGCACTTTAGATAAAAGTGATAAAAGATATATTTTGCCATATTAGCTTCTAAAAAGGATGTGTGGAGTAAGCATCCACAAACATGCAAATGCCACACGAGCTGTAATTTAGGTTCAGAGGAACAGAAAGTGTTGTTTTTCACAGCTTGTGGTTAATTAAGTGCAAAGCATAAGCGAGTTGAAGACAAATGTAAATTACTTCAGCTGAATATCCGCTATCCCTTTATAATGGCTAATTATTATTGTAGTGATTGCAGATGCCTTCATTTCATCCCACCAGCACCATTAACAAACATAACCCTCTACATAGCTGGCGAATATATAAGGCTATATATTAACGCTCATGAATTTATCTATTACTTCTTTGACATCTGCTCAAAATGGGCCTATGCTTCTAAACGCATCTCTCTTCCTCTGTCTCGCTTTGCAATTTTTCTCACTCATAGCATAATTATGGCCTTTGAGCTAAAGTCTGAAGTTATTACATCTCCAGCTTTGGCCCAATTCCCTCTAATCTTACGACTCTCTCTCTCTCTCTCTCTCTCTCTCTCTCTTTCTCTTGTAAAGCCTCATTGTGTATGTATGTAGCATCTGCGTGCATGTGTAACGTGTGTTATTGAGCTCATGTGGCAGGTCACGCTGCCTGCTAGTAATCTTCAACCAGCAACACACACTCCATCCCACAAAGCCCTGTCCAAGCCAACTACAATATCCATCATAAATAATATGAAGGGCTTTAGAGAGACTGGTATGTGCATGTACTCCAGCTGCTCTGGGGGAATTTTGCGTAAGTGTGTTTCTGCTTTTCTTCTCAAGGGGTGGAGATTTTAATCAACCAAGAAAATGAGAAAGAGAAGAGGAAGAGAGGGTTCTTGGTAAACCTCCAGTTATTACTAAGACTCTAAAAAAGGCTTCACACAAACACACACACACACAAACCAAGCTAAAATACCAAGCTAGTTCACTGCCACAGCATTCTGTTAAACCCACTGTCAGTATAATTGATGCAAATCAAATCCATCCACAGATGCTGACTCATTTCAAACTTACACACACACACACATTTGTCTTACTATCCTTGTGAGGACCTTCCACTGACGTAATTATCAATGCAGCTAATTAATGCTATGCTACACCTAAATCTAACCATAGCCTTATTTATCCTCAGTACCCAAAAGGAAACCTATTAGCTCCGTGGGTTTTTCAGTTTTTCTTGTGGGAACTAGCCAAAACGTCAACGTCAGATATTCCTGCACTTGGCCGCTTGAAACAGCTGAAAACTATCACAAATTGTTTTACGCTAGTCAAAATCGTAGGCTGTGTGCGAAAAAATGGCTGCTCTATACACCAAATTTAGCAAGAAATGAAGTGAAGTGACGTAATTGTGTGTCTTATTCTATACTAGCTGAAATTTTCATAATATTTACATATTTTTACTGAGGTAAAAATATCCATATAACACCACTGTCCCATACCTTTATGTAGTAAGCATGTGAAATGAATAGGAAGGTAATAGCTACTTGGGCAGGGGGAAAAAAACAAGAAATTAATGCTAATTCATTGAATTTTAGTCAATTTGTCTGTTTTGTTGCTTCTGCTCGAGCAAGAAAAAGATAATGGCTAACCAGCTAGCTAATATCCAGAGTATGAAGTGTTAGGCTAACACATGTTAAGTTGCTAGCTCATTACTACTAGCTATGACAACAACACCCTATTGGTCTAACGGTTATTTTTCAGGTGCTTTAAGGAAATATTCTGGGGTGTCGTCAGAGTTACAACCAACCAAATTTGTTTTTCCCCTCATCGAAAAGAATGGAGTATTAATTCTATTCATTCTTGTATATAAAATAATATAACGGGTGTGGGGGAAGGGCCACTGAGTAAGTTGTCACTTAGTGTCACCAAATGTTCAGGAACAGCCCTGTAAGTTGTTGTGTCTTTGTTGTAGTTGCGAAGTCTTTCCGCCTTTCTGTCTCTTTAAGTCAAAGCCTTGCTTTCTCGTTCAAGTTCCGTGTAAAGTATTTCCCGGTTTGGACTCTCACTTGTTTTTATAATTATGGATCATTCCTGTTTAATGTTATCTGCCTGTGATATCTGCTTATGGACAATGATGATGATTCATGGATTACCTCTAATAAATATCACATTGCTTTTACACAATTGCGTCCTGCCTCCTATAACCAGTGCATATTACACTTATATCATAAAATCTTTTATGTAATTACGATTTTAATGCACTTTTACAGGAAGGTGTCTAAACACATGAAAGTATCCAGTGAAATTTTTTTAAAAGTTTATTTTAAATTTAAATTCAGTTTAACAACTGATTTGCTTTTTTATTAGCCTGTCAAGTACAAAATAAATGCATTTAGCATATCAGGGAAGCATTTTCAATATGTAATAAACACACTCTCAGTCAGGGGAATGTAAAGAACTATCATAAAAATAAACAATTCCCCTTGTGTGATGTAACTTAATTGAAAAATTGTCGACTCGGGTGTCCCAGGCTATTAGTATCAGTCTGTAATTTTCATATTGTTGCATTTATAAATACATATATAAACAGGGATGGTATTGAAAATGGAGTGGCCTCGGTGTGATGGCAAGCTGTAATTCTAGAAGCTCATAAGTTACAGTATATTAAAAGAAAAAAAAATGGGTAGCACTTACAGTATATGTGGATCGTCTTAAGACTTAAATCGCTTGTGGTTTTTTTTTCATAACGTGAAAAGTACTTTTGTTTTTCCTCTAACTTTTTACAAATATGTGAAAGTTCATGCACAGTTCCAGGATGTGCCTTCACAGTATCAGTGTCTAGATCAGGGATGGGCTGACTGTCCTAGCAGGTCAAAGCTTGGCACGTTTTTGGTGTTTGCCTTGTTCTAACAGACCTCATCATGCTGATAAAGAGCTTCATAATTAGCTGATAAGGTGAATCAGTTGTGTCTAACCTGTGCCATATTCTGGGAAAACAACCATCCATTTTCTGCTATGAGCTACCATCACCGTGGTTTCCTTCTTTTTTCCATGTAAATGAATTCAGAGCTAAACAAACTGCTGTCATTTGGAGTCACTCACTTTTCAGCAACCCTCGTATACAGCAAGTATTTACATTTCATTACATATCTACATCAAGATTCTTAAATCTAGATACAATTTATCACAATTTGCCTTTACTTAAAGTGTTATCCCTCTAATGTGGTTCCATAAATGAAAAAGAGAAGGAAACATCATATAACTCATCTATTCACCCTTATAATCCACATATACTATCGAGTTATTAGAATTTGAATAAGCTGACTATGCAAATCTGCATTCCACGTTCTATCAAACTTTCAAAATGCAACACATATTCTTAACACTTATTCTTAATGTTGGACGCTGTCCAGTAGCTCTCCAATTTTTTGCACCTGCATTGAGAAACTTATTTACATGGACCTGTCAAGACTGCAATATAATTTATACATTCAGCAACAACAACAACAACAACAATAATAATAATAATAATAATAATAATAATAATAATACAATATATCTCCTGTCATTTCTTAAAGAAGCAAGCAAAATTGATCTGGAGTTATTTTCTCCTTTGATAGAGGTATTTGTATTGTATAACTATAATAAATTGTTGTTTGAAGGCCATTGTGTAATTCTGAAAGACACAATTTTGGTCTTTCAAAATTTAGTGCAGGTGTTTCTGCTTTAAATATCTGCCGATTATGAAATTTGCAATCAGCACCCCAGGCCTTAGACAGATTTTTTTGAGCACCATCTTCGAGAAACACATTATCGCTGTTATTGCTGCAATCCTTCCGCGCAATATGGTCACCACACTTAAGGGCTTTTTCACAATTGGCCAAATTACTCAAATATTCTGGGCTTGTTTTGCAAAGGGAATCATCGTTGCAGAACCCAACACCTCTGTTTGATACACATCACATCCATTTGTGGTTCTTTTCCTAAACTGTTGCCACAAAGTTGAAAGCACACTGTTGTCTAGAATGTCTTGGTATGAAATAGCTTTAAGATTTCACTTCACTGGAACTAAGAGGCCCAAACCTGTTCCAGCATGATAGTGCCCCTGTGCACACACTGAGGTCCATGAAGACAAGGTATGCCAAGTTTGGTGTGGAGGAACTCGAGTGTCCTGCACAGAGCCCTGACCTCAACCCCACTGAACACCTTTGGGATGAACTGGAACGCTGACTGTGCGCCAGACCTCCTCACCAACATCAGTACCTGATCTCACTAATGCTTTATGCTGAATGGGCATAAATTCTTACAACCACACTCCAAAATCTAGTGGAAACCCTTCCCAAAAGAATGGAGGATGTTATCGCAGTAAACGGGGACTAAATCTGGAATGGGATGTTCAACAAACACGTGGGTATGATGGTCAGGTGTCCACATACTTTGGCCATATAGTGTACCTTTTTGATCAAATTTCTAAGTACAAAATCAAAAGACATTAAATTGGGTAAAAGTGGATATATGCACTGGAAGTACATTAAACAACAAAAAAACAAAAACGTCCAAATACTTATTTCCCTTCCCTTGTAATTATATTTTCCAGGTTGAGCTACATCCAAAACCACATACTACTAGACTTAGTATGTCAGTACACCAATGGTGTCTATACTACTTATGCAGTCTATTTAGCATGCTGAAAGCAGTTTGGGACACAACTCTGAAATTTTGATGAATGCCTCTCACAGGTCTCATTTACTTCACACTATGGTGAATAATGCAACGCAACCCATGTTACGAAATGTTCTTCTGCAAGTAGCTCACGATAACATTTTTCTACCAGAAATGGAGAAATGTCTAATTCTTTCATCCTGTAGTTTTAATGAGTATTTCTTTACTTTTGCTTGCTTATAGTCTATAGAGAAATAATTCATTTTGTGAATTGTGGTCACTTGCATCACTAATGCTTTCTATTGATGTCTTGCCTAAAGCCTATAATGCCATGTCTTGAATATAACAGGCTCAGTGCCTCAGTACTAAGTTCTATCTAGAAAAAAGCTGACACTCCTTACCTTCAAGTAGCAAATGAAGATGAAGGCGAGGGGTGCGACATACTGCAGCAGGAACATGGTGGTTGTGTAGGCAAGCTTGAATTGGCGTGAGGGCCACTGCTCCATACATACCACCTTGCCTCGGTAGTCCTCGCGCATAATGGCGGGCAGATGCTGCAGGGGTGCATCAGTGGTAATGGAGAAGAGTAGAAAAGGCATGGCGGTGAGTAGGGCCAGACCCCAGCTGATCCCAACACCCAGGGAAGCCTGGAATGCACTGGGTCTCCAGCCACGTGGTCGCACGATCAGCTGGTGGCGCTCGATGGCAATCAGCACAAGGGAAAAGATGGAGACAGAGACAGAGGCGCACTGCACTAGGCTGTTGATCTTGCACATGGCACTGCCAAATACCCAATGGTCCATAAATGTGTAGGCAAAAGTGAATGGCAGGCAGACAAATGCCATCAGCAAGTCTGAGGCTGACAGGTTGGCAATAAGCACACTAGTGGCGTTGGAGAGTTCACGTTGGCGCCAGATCAAAACAATCAGTGCCAAATTACCAGTCACTCCCAGCAAGAATACAGCACTGTAGGCCACAGCAAGGGTCACAAATAAGGGCTTGTCAGCATGGCACTCGTCACCATGAAATGCCGAAAAGTTGGCAAGGGTACAGTTGGGGGAGGAGCAGTTTAGGATGGCAAGAGGTGGGACAGGAGGGAGAAGGTCAGGGTAAGGCATTGTGTCTTCTTTTTTCACTTTAACTGGAGGACTGCTTTAGTCGAAGGTCTTTGTCAAGATCATGGCTTTGAACTTTTGAGATGTAGCAGTAGGCACTGTCAAAAAAAGGAAACAATTGGTATGAACAAAACATTAAAAAGACTGTTGTCCTTTTGTATATCCTGTATCTTCATGTTTTTACTTACTGATTCTAATTCATTTACTGGGTCTGAAAAAAAAAAATCAAACATTATTTATTACTCATCAAACTGTAAATACTTTAACAATGTCATTGTTATTAAGCACAAACACCATTGCTTGAACAAAGATTTCAGTCAGCCTTTCCATGCAGCATCTACATCTATTACTGAGACTATTTATTAGGCATTAATTAGTAGTTATGTAAAAAGTGGGACTCTAAAGGTAGTCTCAGCTGCTTGGATTTGGGGTTTTAGGACCCAGCAGACTGGTTTCATGTAATACAGGTACTCAGTACAGATACTCAATTTTAAATTTTTTTTTTCCACCTTTGGTGGCTCAGTTCCGTACTGCATTAAGTCAAATCAATGATGGCATGTTTCCATTATTGGGTTTTCTGGGTTATCTCCTGGGTAGCCATCTAGGTATCTAGGTATCTGAATCACAGTGCTTACCAGAGGGTGGTAATAAAGGAGGGAGCATAAAATATGCAACCAAACCAGGGATGCAACCAAAATATGTTTCCTGAAAATAGTCAAAAATGGCACTTTTGTTTTTTGTCTGAAAGAGAAAAAGGCTGAAAATTTTTACCTAAAAGGTAATAATGTTTTTTGTTTGTCTGTTTTTTCCCGCCAAATATTCTTCTTAATTTAGTCTTGGCTAATTCCCACCTACAAGTTCACTCTCCCCTATCATATGACAGCCACCGATCTGGGCGCTAACGACTATCACATGCTTCCTCCGAGACATATGAAGCCAGCCAACCACATCTTTTCAAACTGCTGCTCATGCTGAGTCACAGGGTAGCTTATCACACTCGGAGGAAAGAGCTATCCACCCCCTTCAACTCACAGATCCCTGTGATTGGCCAGTGCCACTGTGATTGATAGGGGAGGGAGTATGCCATCCCTCACATCCAGAAAGGATGGCTAATTTTGCTCTCTTAGGGTGACGATAGGGCGAACGCTTTTTTGGTTGCGCCACTCAGGAGCCATTTTTTGGGGGGGGTGGTTTTGGTCTCCTGTGCCGGTCAGTGCTCAGAAACTTTTAAACACTTTGAGCAGCGGATCAACAGTGAAAATGTTGGACACGTTGACATTAGACAACTGATTCATAAAAGGGTTATATCTGAAATGAACTGTAATGGTTTTCACTGTTTATTCTGCATTACATAATCACATAAAAATCACATAAAAATCCACCATCCAGCTGAGTTTTTGCAATTGCCGCTGCCAGCAAGCAGTTCCTGACTGCACAGCTGACAATATTATGGGTACGCTCCCCCTGTACTCTCCTTAAACCTGAAATGGTGGAAATGCTCAATTTCATGTCTTTTTCAGTCTGTTGGTTCTGGACCATTAATTTCTTAATATTGTGTCGCACAAGACTAATGCCAGCTGAAACAATGGTACTGCAACCACTGAGGAAACCACTGTTTTTCCCCCTAGTGAATTGTTTTCCCTTTTAGCTTTGTTCTTTTTTCCCTTTCAAAATATGTTTTTTCCCTTTCAAACGTTATTTTTAAAGTTGATTTTTAAAGCCATGCAGTGTTTATTAGGTTAATAAAATGTTATTCTTTTATGAGTATGGGATCTACACCAATCAGCCATAAGATTTAAACCACTGACAGGTGAAGTGAATAACATTGATTATCTCATTACAATGGCACCTGTCAAGGGGTGGGATATATTAGTCAGCAAGTGAACAGTTAGTTAGTGAACAGTCAGTTCTTGAAGGTGATGTGTTGGAAGCAGGAAAAATGGGCAAGTGTAAGGATCTCAGAGTCTCTGACAAGGGCCAAATTTGATGGCTAGATGACTAGGTAAGAGCATCTCCAAAACAGTAGGTCTTGTGTGGTGTTCCTGGTATGCAATAGTTAATACCTACCAAAAGTGGTCCAAGGAAGGACAACCGGTGAACTGGTGACAGGGTCATGGGTGCCCAAGGCTCAATGATGCACATGGGGAGCGAAGGCTAGCCTGTCTGGTCTGAACCCACAGTAGAGCTACTGTAGCACAAACTGCTGACAAAGCTAATGCTGACTATAATATAAAGATGTCAGAACACACAGTGCATTGCAGCTTGCTGAGTATGGGCTGCGTAGCCACACATTAGCCACTCAGAATGTCCATGCTGACCCCTGTCTACCCCTGAAAGCGGCTACAATGGACACGTGAGCAGCAGAACTGGACCATGGAGCAATGCAAGAAGGTGGCCTGGTCTGATGAATCACATTTTTTTTTACATCATGTGGACGGCTGGATGCAGGTGCGTCGCTTACCTGGGGAAGAGATGGCACCAGGATGCACTATGGGAAGAAGGCAAGCCGGCAGAGGCAGTGTGATGCTCTGGGCAATGTTCTGCTGGGAAACCTTGAGTCTTGGCATTCATGTGGATGTTACTTTGACACGTACCAACTACCTAAACATTATTGCAGACCAAGTCCTCTTTCAGCAGGATAATGCGCCCTGACACACTGCAAAAATTGTTCAGGAATGGTTTGAGGAGCATGACATAGAGTTCAAGGTGTTGACTTGGCCTCCAAATTCCCCAGATCTCATGTGCTGGACAAACAAGTCCGATCCATGGAGGACCCACCTCGCAACTTACAGGACTTATAGGATCTGCTGCTAACGTCTTGGTGCCAGATACCACAGCACACCTTCAGAGGTCTTGTGGAGTCCATGCCTTGAAGGGTCAGAGCTGTTTTGGTGGCAGGTGGCTTTAATTTTATGGCTGATTGGTGTATGTGTGAACAATACTTCATGGATTAATTATAGTAATTTGAGCTGAAAAATTGGTTCCACTGTCTCTATTTGGGGAAAGTGCAATATTCTGGGTTTGTGTGTAATATTATACAGAAAATTCATAATCTAGCTCCATTGATGTCAGTATTGATTGTACTAGGGGTCCCATTTTTGTGTATCACCTGAGACCAGTGTAAATATTATGGAAGAGTGTTATACTATGTAACACAGCAGCATGATGCCAGAATTGATTTTGAAATATTGTTATTTGTATAACTACTAATATCACTACTACTGCATTTATATATATATATATATATATATATATATATATATATATATATAGTGAACTAGATAGCTTTCTAGAGGAGGAATCCTTTCTAAACTTTTTCCCTTGGAGTAAGCATCTATATTATTTTAAGATTTTGTGAAATAAGCAACAATGTGATGGACAGCAGCCATGTATTGTTCTTTTGTTCTTTTGAACCTGCAGAATTACAAGCTCCCACACTTGTAACTGGGAGTGGCATATACGGGAACAGTAGATATAATGTGGGCTGCAGGTAATTATAATAATATGATCACATTCCACATTTTCCTAATTAGTCATCCTTACTCGTGCGTAAATTTAAAGCAAGTCAGAATATGAATCTCATTATTGAGACACAAAAGTAACAGCAACAACTCTTTTAGCTGATCCATCACTTCTCTATCCATCTGTTTTTCGCTCCCATTTCACACATGTTCATGCATTTCACAAAGATTCAGTCAGGAGATGGTGAAACTGACAGGACTATTTTCCTGTCTACAAGCCTGCCATTAGCATGGTCTAAAAAGGCAAGCAGTTTGCGCAAGCAGTCTTCAAAGGCTGTTCCCTAGACAGTAGTGTTCTACAAAGTGACCTTAACAGTGGCCAGCTATTAAGGTAATTGAAAGCTCTCTCAGGCAAAGTCCATTAAATATCATGTTAGAATGAGTCTTGAAGATGTTAACTGGAATTTTGAAATTATTTTTGACTGTTAGGGATGAACTCGAATAGCCCCAACCTGAATCATCGGCATAATGTTGGTGCCAATCATAAAGCAATCATCTGTGTTTGTTTAGGTGCCGGAGTGTAAGACAGAGACAGGCACACACACCACCACACAGACTGGGAATGAAAGAGAGACAGCACTACAGGCTTTATTACTATTAGAAGAAATTTGTGCCAATATTTGCTGTATTTTATTAGCTATGAAGACCTCTAAGTTGACATATGCCCTACTTTGTGGCTTATATTACTTGTCACATGCTACACTGTTTGATGTTCGTAAACGACTTTGCCAGATAATGCGTGAGTCACATTATCATGTTGTATATGAAGGTATGCATAGTTTGAATTATCATGAAGGCATGAAAATATCATAAAGCACCAACTTTGGTCTCGTTTTTGATGTACGTATCATTTCTTTTGAAGACTAGGTTTTATTTCATTTACATTAAAACTATCAAACCCATTTATTTTCCAGTCTGTGACTCAATGCATACAACTTAAGTGGATCAAATAAAGGCAGGACCCATCTCCCGGAATAACACACAGGCCCAAAATAGTCCGCTGTTGTCTTACGAGCAAGAAAATTTCAGTGATGTGACCTGCTACATCCTCCTTCTCTTAAGCTCTCTCTCTCCCTCATCATGAATCATCATGAAGCTGGCTTCCAGCTAGGCTACTGGTTCACAGCAGTGATGTTAACACAAGCACCTCCAGCTGCAACCTGTCTGATTACATTTGACACCTAATAGCCATCTGGGAAATACTCCCTAAGATCATTCAGACAAATAATTTTTATAATATATTATATATTATATAACATACACTTCTTTATTCATTTAATGCCACAAATCCACAAAGCGAGCACTACTGAAAAGCAACTAAGGTATACCATATAATACAGTTGTATGCAAAAGTTTGGGCACCCCTTGCCAAATTATATGTTTAGTTGATTTTTCCATAAACACAACCTCTGCAGCCAACTTTTTTAAAAATAATATTTTCTGTAAATGTTAATGCACAGTTACTTTATATTTGATGAACAACAACAACAACAAAAAGTAAAATAGTAATTATGGCATGTGCAAAAGTTTGGACATCCTTCCTGTTATAAAGTCTCAGAACTTAATTAAGGCCTTGTTAGGCCTTAATTAACTTGTTAGGACTTACTAAGTTCACGAATTATCATTAACATTTAACAACCGTAGGCTCCTCTAAGCAGCTGAGTGAGGATCTGAAAATTAATCTAATTGATGCCTACAAAGCAGAAGCAGGCTATAAAAAAGGATATCATAGCATTTCCAGCTCGCAAATTCCACTGTCTGAAATTCCATTAAGAAATAGTAGTTATGGGGAACTGTGGAAGTCAAGGCGACCTGGAAGACAGAAATTTCAGAACTTTCAGACAGAACTACCCATATGCTGGCCAGAAAGGCAAATAAAACTCAAACATGACAGCATGGACCTACAGGAAGGTTTAGCTGACATAGGAGCATTGCTTGCACAAACACAATCTGCATGGAAGAGTCATCAGAATGAAACCTTACCTGTGACCTCATCACAAAAGTGAATTTCCTTTGTATGCAAAACAACATCTAGATAAGCAAGAGGCATTTTGGAAACAAGTGCTGAGGACTGATGCAAAAATGGAACTCTTTGGCCACAGTTAGCAAGAGTATGTTTGGAGAAAAAAGTGCAGCATTTGATGAAAAGTACACCTTGCCAACTGTTAAGCATGGGGCGGATCTATTATGCTTTGTGTTTGTGTGGCAGCCAGTGGCAAAGGAAACACTGCACAGGTTAGTGTAAGAATGGATTTCTGTAAATGTCACCAAATGTGTCAGTCAGTCAAGAAACTGAAGCTGAAAAGAGGCTGGCTTCTACAATGATCCAAAACATACTTCAAAATCCATCACGAACTACTTCAGTAACTGCAAGCTGACCTTTTCATGAGACCTTTTCCGGCGTTCATGATCCTTCCGCAAGTATACCTACGGAAACCTTGTTACCATTAATGATCCTTCCGCAGGTCCACCTACGGAAACCTTGTTACGACTTTTATTTCCTCTAGATAGTCAAGTTTGATGACTTCTCGACACTCCGCCAAGGCGCGCAAGGAGCCCCGGAGGGGCCAATCCGAGGACCTCGCTAAACCATCCGACCGGGCGGTGTGTACAAAGGGCAGGGACTTAATCAACGCGACGAATGGCCTTCACAGTCCTCTGACATCACTGAAAATCTATGGGTAGATGTTAATTATGTTACGCATGCAAGATGGCCTGAGAATATCTCTGAACTAGAAATGTTCTGCAAGGAATAGTGGTTGAAACAAGAATACAAGAATAAACAAGAATAGATAGACTCCTAGAATGCTACAAAAAGCATTTGCAACCTGTGACATCTGTCAAAGGGGGTGTGACTAAGTACTGACTTAGTAGGGTGTCCAAACTTTTCGCATACCACAATTACTATTTTATTTATTTATTTATTTTATTTGAAGTTCATCAAGTGTAAAGTAACTCTGCATTACCATTTGTAGAAAATAGTTTGCTGCAGAAGTTGTGTTTATGTCTTTTCACTTCAAAAATCAACAAAATATGTTATATGGTGAAGGATGCCCAAACTTATAACTGCATACAACTGTAAATAAAATATCACAGGCATGTTTTATTCCTTTTATACCACAGCAATTTGCCACAGTTATAGTTAATGTTGTGGAACATCCAGAAAACAATATTGTACAATGGTATAGAAGCTATAAACAGTCATTACGTCACCAGACTCTCTTTTTCACTCTGTTGAAATTAATTTTTTTTTTAAAAATGCAACTTGTCATGCTAACAAGAAACCGCAAAATCCACCACCCTGAAGCCGTTTCTGTGGCGGAAAACTTAAACTTTCCATACAAACTTTACTTCTGAGTGTTAAAAAGCGCTGACACTGGAGTCTCCTTCCTAAAATGCTAAAAAAAAAAAAAAAAAAAAAAAGTCTCACCATATCAAAAAATTTATCAAGACCTTCGCAAATTCATCAGAATTGTGTTATAAATAATATAATATTCAACTACGCTATCAGATATACAATCAACACGGTAATGGATTCAGTGTCCACTTTCCAGAAGCAAGAATATGTTTACTTTTAATTGTGGAACAAATCACACACTTGGGAATGTTAGCTATATATATATTTTTTTTTAAGCTTTCATTTAAAATAACTTCCACGTCCCTGACAATGACAAAGACCAGCAGTATTTTTAAACATCCGCAATTAGCTTGGTAAATTGTATAAATTATTATCGATACATGGCGACATCAGACGAAAGAGAATGATATAAAGATATTACGGACCAGATTGGAAACTACAGAACCAGAGAAGAAAATATCGAAGATCAAGACACACCAGCAACCTCTGAGTCACTGATTAGAGACAAAGACGTCCAAGGGAAGAAGGATGAAAGGGCAAAACTGGGATAATGAATACAGGCAAGAATAAGCGAGAGAAGGGAAGAAGGAGAGAGTGATTAAGAGAGAAAATAGATGATTGGTGAGCTATGGAAGGAGCTGTAGAGAGCTGATGCTAGTGCAAATACAGTCGGTCTCGCTCAAAGCCTCACTTTTAGCTATGAGTGCACTGTGCTCTTAGAAGCTATGGATTTTTCCTGGCTTATCTATAATCACACACTGCTTCAAACATGTGTGTGTGTGTGTGTGTGTGTCTCCATCACATTGTATTTCTTAGGGAGGCCAGCTTAAGGCAATATTAAAGCCTAGTGATTTACAGTAACATCTATTCTCTTCTCTCTCTCTCTCTCTCTCTCTCTCTCTCCACGCATCCAACTTTCATAAGCTCGACAAAACCATGACCATTCCTCTCCTGACACGGTGACACAAAATAAACTTTGATATTTTCAACACCTAACAAGATGTTTATAGGCCACAATAAGCACACGTCCTAATGGGCCGCTAAACAACGAAACCCGTATTTCATTTTGTCGTAATGGTCGAAAATATCCTGAAGGTGTCGGGCATTTCGGCGTCACCTGCGCAATATCGAGTGCAGCTAATACCAGCGTGAGCTACGGGATCTGAAAGGTGAAAAGTTCAGATATATGATCCCTAAGGCATGTACAGCATAACAATATTGGCGACTGTATATATTTGTATTTTTATACACTGGGCAATTGAAGAATTGCATGATCACACTGCTTATGCTCTCTGTAGCTTCAGATTCCTGTTCTGGAGTGGAACGTTATGTCAATTTCTGCCTTTGAAGCCCATCTACCCGAAGGTTTGATATGTCCTGAGATGCTTTTCTGCTCACCGTGTTTGTAAAGAGTGATTATCTGAGTTACCGCAGAACCAGTCTGGCTATTCTGATCTTTCTCATCGACAAAATGTTTCCAGCTAAGAGCTGCTTCTCACTGGGACCAAACTGCGTAAACTATAAAGACTGTTGTGTGTAAAAATCCCAGGAGATCATCAGTATCTAAAAATCCTCAAACCACCTGTCTGTCACCAACAACCATGCCAGATGAGCCAGATGAGAAACTCTATCACGCCTCTTTCCCTAAAGTGCCTTTGGAGAATAAACTAAGCGCACATCGTCCAAACAAAGTGCGCTGCATAAATATTCACTTCCCCTTTTTCTGCAATTTGGAGCGACCTGGAATTTAATTAGGTGTGAAATGTTTTTATTATTGTGACACCAAGGTTAAAAAAAAAGACATTTGGACAGTTGGTTGCATATGTATTCACCCCTACCAGGGTCAATATTTGATCCAATTACAGCTGCAAATATAGGATATGTTCATATGATCAGCTTTACATATTTTTATGCTTTTTTTTTCCAGCATGAATGGAGAGACAATAGGATGAGCTCATGATCTCATGCATTGCTCATCCATAATAATTTCATTAGTGAGCTATAGATAGATATTAGAATTTAACCACTGCTTAACAGCTTAATTGCACTTTTTTAAGTGTCACACTGAGCCACTTAAAATCGAGAGCAAGATTTTTTTTGGGGATTTTATGGAAGACTGTATGTATAAAACTCGCTTAGCCATGATCACAGGTGCGCCCTTTTAACGCGTCCACGCACAAACAGGTCAAAGTACAGCCGGTGCACACTTTATCCACCGCACAACTGCTTTCAATCCTCTCCTTAGAAATACCCAGGGTCTTCTTCCTAGCACTAGATGATGATTCCCAAAAACCCCTTTAAAGACCCCTTACAAATCAATCGAGCGCGCGCTGAGGGGAATATCATTCAAGGAAATAATCTGAATATTCGTCCCTGTGTGGACGCGTTCAGCCTTTCAGCCTTTCAGTCTTAGACTTTAGCCCTTTATCGTTACAAGAAGAAAACAGAAGAGTGAAGAGGGAAAAAAAAATGACTGTTTTTCTTTCTTTTTTTTTTTTTTTTGCAGACTTACCTGTGCTTTCATGCAGCCGCTGCAGTCTGAGAGCTTGCACACTGGTGGCAACACTTTCTGTAACACACTAGGCGAAGTCAAGCCACACACACACACACACACACACGCACACACACGGTCAGAGTGACACACACACACACACACACACACACACACAAGCGCGCGCGCGCGCGCGGTCACCGAGGCATCACGCTCAAGCATCCTCCTCAAAGGCTCTCCAGTGCTCAGAATGTCCTATCTCTCTCTCTCTCTGTCTCTCTCTCTCTCTCATTATGTGTGTGTGTGTGTGTGTGCGCGCGCGCGTTCATGCGCGCGTCTCAGCGGGGGGAGTGCGAGTTTGCGCGTGTTTCTGTGCGTCCGAGCGTGTACGCGCATGTGCATGTGTTTACGCGCGCCTGTGTGTTTCACAGGGCACATGAGGTCGAAGCTGGGACAGAGTGATGAGTCGTGGCTCAGTGGTAACCTAAACCTAAGGGGTCTCTGAATGCAAGCCAGAGGATGCATCCCAAGTGCTTGCATGGACAAATGGATGTCCTGATTTTTCCAGAAAAAAATAAATAAATAAATAAAAAATCCTTGGTGCATGTGCTGGATCCAGTGTTTGAGTCAGACTTTGAAATGATCAGCTCGTAAAAAAGTAGTGTGAGGGAATGGATAAATCATGAAAACGGGGACACAAGTGGGACACTGTTTATCTCAGAGTACAATAATGTACCTATTATATACCCTCAGTGGCACTCAGTTCTTATCATGTACCTTGCACCTTGTAGATATACAACTGTCTGTTGTTATGCACGATTTGTCAGCCAGACAAAAGACCACTACAGGACCTCCGCTGTCAATTCCTAATCATGCTTGTGCTTAATCAGATGCATATAGCCTTCTACACATCTCCTGAAGTCCTAGACAATGGATAGGCCTGTATCTGGTGGTATCTACCCTATCTATCTATCACTGTGTGCATAGGGTTAGTTCTGGCCATAGGTCAACATACGAAACACTCTCATTCAAACAAGCATGAATCTACCATAACACTCATTTTAAACTAATAAACTCACACGCCACTTTATAAGAAACATCTGTACAGCTTCTCACTCAGTTAGCGTTTTTTTTTTTTTTTAATTTTTAACTTCCAGTTTTAGTGAACTTGTGTCCCTCAGAGTCCTGTTCTTGGCTG
Source organism: Pangasianodon hypophthalmus (assembly GCF_027358585.1). Classification (NCBI taxonomy): domain Eukaryota; kingdom Metazoa; phylum Chordata; class Actinopteri; order Siluriformes; family Pangasiidae; genus Pangasianodon; species Pangasianodon hypophthalmus. The sequence continues at coordinate 12,598,836 of NC_069737.1, read as the reverse complement.
AAAAAGTTATGAATTTTTCACTAACGAGTAAGCCAGAGGCGATGGTGTCAAGGAAACACTCCCTGAGACGACATGAAGAAGAAACCTTGAGAGGAACCAGACTCGAAAGGGAACCCATCCTCATCTGGGTGACACCTGATAGTGCAATTATAAATAATTCCCTTTCTATAACTGTATACTATATGGTCGAAAAAGTGCAGTTGTGTAGCCAGGAAAATACATTATAGTTTTCACATGAAGTCTGATATGTTGTTCTTGTCAGCTCGAATCAGAACAGCTGCTAACTGGATTGTTTTTTGTTTTTCACACCCTTCTGTTTAATCTCTAGAGACTGTTGTGTGTGAGATCAGCATTTCCTGGCACCATACCACAATTAAAGTTACTGAGATCACATTTTTCCCATTCTGAAGTTTGATGTAAAACATTAACTGAAGCCCATGACCTGTATTTGCATGATATTATGTATCGTGCTGCTGCCATATCATTGGAAAATTGCATGAATGACCAGGTATACAGGTGTTCCTAATAAAGTGGCTGGTGAGTGTTTAATTACTGTTAGTTTACATAACGAAAGGGGCAAACTTTACTTGTCCTCGTGGCAGGCTTGGTAGCATCAAGGGTGCATCTTTTGTACCTTGAATACATGTCTTTCACTTTGAAAAAGAATTTCAGGTTCGTAATTAGACCACTGATCTACGGTACCTTTAAAGCTTTACTCGTTAATTAAAGGAACACCACATGCACCATCGCAGGTAAACGATACATAATAAAGGTACAAAAGATGTCTCCTTGATAGTACCACCCCAGTGACAAGGAAAGGTACAGTTTGGTTACATTGTCTCTGAGAGTGCAGAATAAGCTGACAGATAAGAGCACTTTCATGTACTTTTCCCAAATTGTATTTGAAACAGCACGTCAGTAACTTGTCCAGCATGGCCATCTTGTCAGCAAGGACACATTACCAAAACTATACACCATGCATCCTTTGCTCTCCTGGGTGCAGACAGTTGCTTGCCAGAAATCTGTCATGCAAGCGAGTGTATAGATTTACAATTAGAGCCCTATACTATACTATACCATACTATATGCATGCATAGTTGAGGGAGTTCCCGTCATTAAAAATTTGTACTCTATGCTGAAAGCGTGACTAGTCGAGGGTCAATATCTGCAATTCTAAATGTCAGTGAACTTCAGGATTCACACGAAGTGAACTGTCACTTCCTGTCTGTCTGAGGACACTCCTTCTGATTCACTGATTCAAGGTCAGTCTTAATAATGGAGGTGCTTTATGGGGCCATACTCCAAGTTAAATAATTACTTGAGACATAGCTGTGTATGTGTGTGTGTGTGTGTGTGTGTCTCTGTGTCTGTGTGTTTGTCTATAAAGATGCACCCAACATCTGCTAAGCCTACTTTTATCTACATATTTGCAAAGTAATAAACGTATACTGTAAATGTCTGATTAAATCTAGTAACCGAATATATACAGGGAAGTAAATGCTGGCCTCACATTTGTTTGAATGGGGATGTTGTAACATGCCTGTAATTAGTAGATGACCGAATGGGAACTTGTTTTATAATGGTAGACAGAACCAAAAAAAGGTTCCATAATGCCTAAATTAAGCTTGTACGTCAAATAGAGTTAACTCACAACTCTATTTGAGTTATATTTGAAAAGCAATACAGATTTTAGTGTTTGTTTCTAGTGGTCTGTAATTGTAGTGTAAAGAAATCTGTTGTTTTTAATAGTTCCTATGGCATTTTTCAGTTTATTCTGATTATAATTCCCTTAAAGAAGTCCCTTTTAGCTTCTTCATCGTCAGCATCAGTCATCTTTATCCTGGATAGGATCCATCCTTGGAACACTGGATGTGAAGTGGTAATACACTCTGTATAGGACGCCAGTCCATCACAGGGCATCTTCATGCACAGGACAATTTAGTTTCAATGCTCCACCTAGTGGCATGTTTTTGGACAGTAGGAGAAAAGCAGAGAACCAAGAGGAAACCCACACAGACCAGGGGAGAACGTTGAAAACTCCACACTGATAGTAACCCGAGCTCAAAATCTAACTGGGGGCCGTGCTGTGAGGCAGCAATGCTGCGCCATCATGCCGCCCTAAAAGCTAATCTTTCTGCACGACACATTGACTTATTGCATGGCATGCTTGTTGGCCTGGGGCATGCCTTTAGGTTGGACAGCTGCCATTTTGTGCTTCTAGTCTCTGGTGGTATTTAACAGGAATCTGTTGGACCCCATTAAGTCAATCCATTAAGGTTGAATTATGTGATAGAAACCCCAGAGATTTTTCAACTAGATTGTAATACTCTTCTTGTTGTTGTTGTTTTTCAACAGGGACAGTAACAAAATGAGTTTTCCATCTAAACTCAAACTTTACTGGGAGCTTTGTACAAGATCACTGGCTTTCAATATTTGTACAATACTAAAAAAAAGTTGTAATTTTATCATTTTAATCTAGTCATTGTACAATGGCTTTGTGGTTAGCACTGTTGCCTCGCACCTCCAGGGTTGGGGGTTCGATTCTCGCCTGTGTGTGTGAAGTTTGCATGTTTTCCCCGTGCTTCAGGGGGTTTCCTCCATGTACTCTGGTTTCCTCCCCCAGTCCAAAGACATGTATTGTAGGCTGATTGGCATCTCATAGTGAGTAAATGTGAGTGTGTGTGTATGTGATTGTGCCCTGTGATGGGTTGGTACCCCATACAGGGTGTCCCCTGCCTTGTGCCCTGAGTCCCCTGGGATAGGTTCCGGGCTCCCCGTGACCCTGTGTAGGATAAGTGGTAACCTAGTCACTGGTAGTGTTCACGCTGAAATGTTGCCCTTTGCTGGTTGAGTGACCTAAATGCACCCTGCGTTCACGGTGCCTTTGGGCGTTCCCATCTTTAGTTTACTACCAGGTTGCCATGGTTTCCCTGGGAGCACTATGTTAGTGTATACATAGCTAACTACAAACTGTATAGAGAAAATCATCTGTCTTGCTATTTTAACCACAAATCAATTGTATTCCTGCAAAAAGAATATTTCTAGCGGGAATATTATTTAGTGTGTATAAATTACATGCATTCACTTCATGCGGCAAGAAAGAAAGAAAGAAAGAAAGAAAGTTGGTATTACACAAAATATTCGCTAGGCAGCAGTACACTAAATATCTGCTAGGGGACAGTACACTAAATATCCACAGGTGGGGTACACTAAATATCTGCTAGGGGCAGTACCCTAAATATCCTCTAGGGGGCAGTACACTAAATATCCTCTAGGGGGCAGTACACTAAATATCCTCTAAGGGGCAGTACACTACATGTCCTCTAGGGGGTAGTACCCTGAATATCCTCTAGGGGGCAGTACACTAAATAGCCTCTAAGGGGCAGTACACTACACGTCCTCTAGGGGGCAGTACACTAAATATCCTCTAAGGGGCAGTACACTACATGTTCTCTAGGGGGCAGTACCCTAAATATCCTCTAGGGGGCAGTACACTACATGTCCTCTAGGGGGGAGTACACTAAATATCCTCTAAGGGGCAGTACACTAAATATCCTCTAGGGGGCAGTACACTAAATATCCTCTAAGGGGCAGTACACTAAATATCCTCTAGGGGGCAGTACACTAAATAGCTGCTAGGGGCAGTACACTAAATATCCTCTAGGGGCCAGTACACTACATGTCCTCTAGGGGGCAGTACACTAAATATCTGCTAGGGGGGCAGTACACTACATGTCCTCTAGGGGGCAATACACTAAATATCCACTAGGGGGCAGTGGACTAAATATCCAGACAAACAAAAGTCCAAGATGGCGTCCTCCATGGGTGGAATGTTCCCGGGACAGCAGCAGCAGCCTCCCGGCGCTCATCCGCCTCCTCCCGGTCCCGGAGCTCCGGGAAGCAGAGCTTCGGGTAACACTTTAGTCGATGACCTGGAAGCTTCTTTTGAAGTAAGGACGCTTTTTGGAAATGTGGTGATGTTGTTTGGCGAGTTAGCATATAGCTAACAGTAGCAGGCTTGCGTTAGCTAGTTAGCTAAATACGATAATAATACTAATATTTTTCGGTGTTTTTGGTGTTAGCTGTCGCTAAACGTTAACCAAGAAAATACTACAGAGATTCAGGAGCTTCACTGTCCTGCATATTTACGAAATAATGGCTGCAACCCAAATGCCTCTTTCTTCCTTATTTTAGTGTACTCTGTAATGTATGGGGAAATGGCTTCTGCAGCCTAACTAGTGCACTCTGTGTAATAACGAGTCATTTGGGATGAAAGCCAATAAAATGGTCCTGAATGAACACGGAAATCAAAATGACGCATTTGTATGGATTGTGTACTTAGTGTTTGTGTTAATGGATCATTTTGTATCCGGTGTCTTTCTTCCACAGGCATGTTTTGCATCTTTAGTCAGCCAAGACTATGTGAACGGGACAGACCAAGAGGAAATCAGAACAGGTAAAAAAACACACACATCCATAATCCTTGTGCAAAAGTATGTGTGTGTTTGTTAGAGAGTCGTTTGCGAACGAGTCGGCTCACTGAGTCGACTCCCTGAGTCGACTCCATTTAAGTGAACATCTAGTGGTAGATGTAAGCCATGCTGTTACTCTTATTGTGTAATGTAGTCAAAACAACAACTTCTCAACATTTGAGCTGTTTATCTTCATGAATGGTGAGATATATTTGATGCTCAGCTGTGCATTTTCAGACATATAATCATCAAGATTTCTTGAAAAAAAAAAAAATTCAGCCATAATTAGACAAAGAAGCACGATAATTGTTAGTGTTTGGACAAATTGTGCTACTTGTCGAGATGTCCTACCAAGGCACTACACTTTTGCCTGCCCATAAATCCACGATTCATAATATATTTTATTGCTGGAGACCATTTCTGACAATAATAATAATAAAAATAAAAATAATGCAATAAAAATATGCTACCTAGAGTTTTATGCTAGAAACCTTTTGAGAAGGCCACAGTCATAAAGCAGACACCAGTTTTATGAAGACCTACAAATGCACGCTATGGTAGGACAGTTTAATATAAAGAAGAATAAATGTTAGAACACTGATCATAATATTTGCAAACTTTATCCATTATGACAGTGAGTTGTTTGGGAGCTGAAAGAGTCAGATGTTATTGGTGTGCTGAGCCTCACTGGGGGGGAAAAAAAAAGGCATAATTCCTCCTATTTTGTGTTTGTGTGTATGTTGTAAAGGGGTTGACCAGTGCATTCAGAGGTTTCTTGATGTAGCCAGACAGACCGAATGCTTTTTTCTTCAAAAGAGGCTACAGCTGTCAGTCCAGAAACCAGAGCAGGTGGAGAAAGAGGTGGGTTTCATTCTGCTTCATCCTGCACTTGCACAGTTAACGAATCGGTCCCTCATTAAGCCTCGGTTACTGTTGCTACGTCTGACAAGCTTTAGACCTTAGCGTGTCAAATGTAGTTTTCAGTGACAAGAGTGAAAGAAATTTTATCCAGTAATTTTGCAGAGCAATGCATGCAACATTTCAGAGAGGAGCAGACAAACATGCCTCTAATATGCATTTGAAGATTATATTCATAAGCTTTTAGATTTTTTATACATACTTGCAGTCCCTAGATATGATATGATATGATATATGATATGATATGATATGATTGGTCAGTGTCTGTTTAGATAATAGGTTTAGCTAAAAGGCCAATTGCAGTCCTGTTGTAATGATGAAAAAATACCACCTGTATCCTTCTATACATGTGTACCATGTGATGCAGGACATATCGGAGCTGAGGAACGAGCTCCAGAGGAAGGAAATGCTGATCCAGAAACACCTGACCAAGATCCATCACTGGCAGCAGGTGCTGGAGGACATTAACGTCCAGCACAAAAAGCCTACAGAGCTACCACAGGGGCCGCTGGCCTTTTTAGAGCAAGCTTCAGCCAACCTGCCTGCGCCCATGAAACCCAACTGAGCAGTGCTTCTGATAGTGTGTGTGTGTGTGTATGATTATTGGAGTATTTTAATATTTAATGTTTTGACGCAACATTGGCCTGTATTAATCCAGTGCTCTGGTCAGACTGTTATCATTCACAATCTGGATAGTCATTAAAACCTCAAAATGAGGGAAATGTGGAGTCAAGATTCTGATAAATACATATACAATACTAAACATCAAGAGGGTTAAAGTTTAAAAGAGGCAAGTCTGTGAGTGTTTTTTTTTGTGTGTGTGTGTGTGGAAGCTTATCTTTTTTTGTATTGTGTGTAGAATAAATGTCTACATTTTGTAGTTTTTTGTGTTGATGTCATGATGTGTTTATTAGATCTTATGGAACTAGTAACTTTTTTGTTATTAGAAAGTAGGCTTTCTGAGGTTGTAATTTAAAAAAAGGAGCTTAAATTATAAGAACTAAAACATTGCAACAGTTTTACATAAGGAATAAATCACTTCGGGTCACGCTGTTTATAGGAAAATAATCAGTGTGAGCTGGTGCAAACTGAAGCGTCCTGAAGTGGTTTCTTCCTCCTATACTACAGCCGTTTACCAAGGATTACACTTTTTTTTTTTCCTTTAAAGAACATTTTCATACTTTTATCAATTAATAATTACATTTAATGTGAAGCAAGTTAGTTCTTTTTGTCACTTACATTATAGTAGCTACACTGTATGGCCAAAAGTATGTGGACACCTGAACATCTCACACACACATGTGGTTCTTCCCCAAACTGTAGCCTCAAAGTTGGAAGCACACAACTGCATAGGATGTCTTTCTATGATGTATGAGGTGCAAAGTTTTTCCACCATGACGGTGGACTAAATCTGGAATGAGATGTCCAAAAAGCACATGGGTGTGATGGTCAGGTGTTCACAAACTTTTGACCATATAGAGTATATAGATCAAATAAAGGCAGGATCTGTCTGTCTCTTGGAATAACACCCAAAAATACCCCTAAATAATGCTATTAAACTGAGAATTTACCAAGTTACCAAAAAAACCTCCGTCCTGAAGACTTTCCTGTGGTGGAAAACCTATAGTTATGGCTTTACGTCTGAGTGATTTGAATTACAGCTGGAACTACTGTCAGAGCTGCTGTTATAGAAGATTACAGTCAGAAAAATATCAAAAAATATACTCCAATATCAGATTAGACATGTAACATGACCGGTATGGCCAATACACTAATCAACTATGAACTGACAAGATAATGAAGTGAGTGTTCACTTTTGCAGAAACAAGTCTATGTTTACTCTCAATTTTGGAATAAATCATGCAGTCGGGAATGTTAACTATATATTATCTGATGCTTGTGTCCAGTCAGCTGTAAATAATTTTCACATTAATCCACAATTAATGTATATTGTATAACATATTATCGGTACAGAACCAGACAAGAAAATACTAACGAGATTAATACACACCAGCAACCCCTGAGTCATTGATTAGAGACAAAGACGTCCAATTAAAGAAGCAAGACTGGGTTAATGAATCCCGGCAAGAGAGAAGGGAAGAAGGAGAGGATGATTAAGAGAGAAAATAGATGATTGGTGAGCTATGGAAGAAGCTGTAGAGAGCTGATGCTAGTGCAAATACAGTCAGTCTCGCTCAAAGCCTCACTTTTCTTAGAAGCTATGGATTTTTCCTGGCTTATCTATAATCACACACTGCTTCAAACGTCTGTGTGTGCGTGTGTGTCTCCATCGCGTTGTATTTCTTAGAAAGCTCAGCTTAAGGCAATATTAAAGCCTAGTGATTTACAGTAATATGCACTATTCCTCCCTTATGTCCCCTCTTCTCTGTATTCTCTCTCTCTCTCCACACATCCAACTTTCATAAGCTCGACAAAACCATGACCATTCCTCTCCTGACACGGTGACACAAAATGAACTTTGATATTTTTGATATTTTTGATGTTTATAGGCTACAATAAGCACAGGTCCTAATGGGCCGCTAAAGAACGAAACCCATATTTCATTTTGTCGTAATGGTCGAAAATATCCTGAAGGTGTCGGGCATTTCAGCGTCACCTGCGCAATATCGAGTGCAGCTAATACCAGCATGAGCTACAGGATCTGAAAGGTGAAAAGTTCAGATATATGATCCCTAAGGCATGTACAGCATAACAATTTTGGTGACTGTATATATTTGTATTTTATAGACTCGCCAGCCACTTTATTAGGTAGCTGTAACACCTGCCCATTCATACAACTGTCCAAAAACCACCTGGTCTGGGTCTAAGAGTCAGAAAGGCTGTCCTTGCTTTCCCTATCCTTGCCTGGATGTCTGCATCTATCCCTCCATCCTTGGCATGCGATGGTTTCCACCTCCTCCATCACTTGTGTTGTTTACACCGATCAGCCGTAACATTAAACCCACTGACGGGTGAAGTGAATAACACTGTTTATCTCATTACAGTGGCACCTGTCAAGAGGTGGGATATATTAGGCAGCAAGTAAACAGTCAGTTCCCGAAGTTGATGTGTTGGAAGCAGGAAAAATGGGCAAGTGTAAGGATCTGAGCGACTTTGACAAAGACTAAATTGTGATGGCTAGACAACCAGGTCAGAGCATCTCCAAAACAGCAGGTCTTGTGGTGTGTTCCCGGTATGCAGTGGTTAGTACCTACCAAAAGTGGTCCAAGGAAGGACAACCGGTGAACCGGCGACAGGGTCATGGGCGTCCATGGCTCACTGATTCATGAGGAGAGTGAAGGCTAGCCTGTCTGGTTCCAACCCCACAGAAGAGCTACTATACCACAGATTGTTGAAAAAGTTAATCCTGGCTGTGATAGAAAGATGTCAGAACACACAGTGCATCGCAGCTTGCTGTGTATGAGGCTGCATAGCTGCAAACCAGTCAGAGTGCCCATGCTGACTCCTGTACACCACCTAAAGCACTTACAATGGGCATATGAGCATCAGAACTGGACCATGGAGCAATGGAAGAAGGTGGTCTGGTCTGATGAATCACATTTACTTTTACATTATGTGGACAGCTGGGTGCACGTGTGTCACTTACCTGGGGAAGAGATGGCAAGCTGGCGGAGGCAGTGTGATGCTCTGGACAATGTTCTGCTGGGAAACTTTGAGTCCTGGCATTCATGTGGATGTTACTTTGACACGTACCACCTACCTAAACAGTGTTTCAGACCAAGTACACCCCTTCATGGCAACAGTATTCCCTAATAGCAATGGTCTCGTTCAGCAGGATAACGCTCCCTGCCACACTGCAGTAATTGTTCAGGAATAGTTTGAGGAACATGACAAAGAGTTCAAGGTGTTGACTGGCCTCTAAATTCCCCAGATCTCAATCCGATTGAGCATCTGTGAAATGTGCTGGAGAAAACAAGTCAGATCTATGGAGGCCCCACCTCACAACTTACAGGACTTAAAGGATCTGCTGCTAACGTCTTGGTGCCAGATACCAGAGCACACCTTCAGAGGTCTTGTGGAGTCCATGACTCGACGGGTGAGAGGTGTTTTGGTGGCACAAGGAGGACCTACACAATATTGGGCAGGTGGTTTTAATGTTATGGCTGATTGGTGTATGCACATGACCTTGATCTTGACTTTATTAATGGTTAGGCCTGTCTGTGGCTTAAGTGAGCACTAGCCTGGATTGCCTGGATTGCCTGGATCTTGGATTCCATCTGCGGGTGTGTGTGAAATGCTACGACTATGTCATCTGCAAAGACTGTCCAGCTGAGACTAAAATGTCCACTGAATTCCCCAGTTCAGACCCTCTGTTGTCTTGCACATACACTATAAGGCCAAAAGTAGGTGGTCCCCTGACCTATTCCATATCCACAGGCATGAATATGGAGTTGCTCCACCTTTGCTGCTGTAATAACCTCCACTCTAGACTGTACATTTTCAGCTGTTCAGAGGTGCAGATTTGGTCTCATAAAGCCAGACAGTGAGGATACATATTAGTCTTCGTTAAGAAAGCGGAACCTTTTTGTGTCCGTGCGTGAAATTCGGGACCGAAAATACAGACGGACCGACATGTGCACCTCAACAACTGTCCCCCTAAACAACACACGTGCAACGAGCTAACTTCCATCAGCAGACATGGCAAGTGTGTTTATATGATACATTTCTATTAATGTAAAAAATCAGCAGCACTATGAGTGTGTGTCGGAAGCCAGTTAAATCTTATTTATGTTGTTTTCACAGCCGAAAGCGCCGAAAGCACCGAAAGGGAAGAGCGCGGTGGAGAAGAAAGTGATTCATCCTTACAGCAGGAAAGCGGCGTCTCTGGCCAGAGCAGCTCTCAGACAGGACAGAAAGGAAAAGTGAGTGAGGCTTGTGTGTGTTTAGTGCAGAAGAGAAGGACAGAAGCTGACATCTGCTCAAAAAAAAACCTTTAAAAAGGTCAATTAAAAAGTCAATAAAAAGGTCTAAAATTTACATCAGACTCAAATTTATATCAGACTGTTACATTTACATCAGACTGTCAAACTTACATCAGACTGTTAAATTTACATCAGACTGTTAAATTCACATCAGACGTTTACATTTATATCAGACTGTTAAATTTATATCAGTTTACATCAGACTGTTACCTTTTAATCAGACTGTTAAACTTAGATCAGACTCTTAAATTTACATCAGACTCTTAAATAAATATCAGCCTGTCAAATTTACATCAGACTGTTAAATTTATATCAGACTGTCAAATTTATATCAGACTGTCAAATTTATATTGGACTGTCAACTTTACATCAGACTGTTAAACTTACATCAGGCTGTCAACTTTACATCAGCATGTCAAATTTTTATCAGACTGTTAAATTTACATCAGACTGTCAGATAAATATCAGACTATCAGATTTACATCAGACCGTTAAGTTTACATGAGACTGTTAAATTTACATCGGACTCACATTTATATCAAACTGTCAACTTTGCATCAGACTGTCAACTTTGCATCAGACTGTCAACTTTGCATCAGACTGTCAGATTTATCAGACTATTACATTTATATATATCAGACTTAAATTTACATCAGACAATTACATTTATATCAGACTGTAAAATTTATATCAGACTGTTAAATGTATATCAGACTGTAATTTGCACATTATTGCTATTTGCACAGCTACATTTTTATCCACTGTATGTACAGTATCCACTGAATCATATTGCATGCATCATGCTGCTTATCACTACCTGTATACTGTTTATCTCAACTAAGTGCATCATAATTCTTATTTATTCCATTTAACTTCTTTACCATTTGCATTACTGGTATGTGAGAAAGTCAAATCTCCTTGCTTCTTGATTAAAGTATCCCGGTATAAACTAGAACCTCGTACTGCTTCTTCATTCACGATTTACAACCATGCACTAATGTGGAAACATCCTGTTACCTATTAAGCCTTAGTGATGCAGTATTAGCATGTTTTTTTTTTTGGTTTTTTTTAATGAATTGTGATAGATAATGTATCTTCCCAAGACATCCTGATTGCAAGCACACATCTCACATCTCCATAGCCATTTCATTTTAATCCACATTTATATTAAGAGTAGACAACAGCAAGTCATCTATGCGTTAAATTAATACCTTTGCCAATATATCTCTCTGTGGTTTTTAATCTGTATTAATATAAATCGTTTCACTCCTTTTGTATGCGTGTGTAACTTTTTTTCAGGTTGAAAAGTGAAAAGGCCCAGCATTTAAATTTAATCAGTAAGTTTTGCACTCCTGTTTCGTCTCATCCTTTGCAAGTACACAGCTGTTACTTTTCCAGCTATTTAATCTTACAGCTCAATTTTTTTTATATATATCATTACCAGAATGTAATAATTTTATAAAACATTGCTGTTTAGTCTGTACATTTTGCCTGTCCTGGTCTATCCACAGGGGAAAAACTTTTGTGGTTCCAAAGTCAGTTGGACTCAGAAAAGTTGGAATATTCCAAACAAGAAGCTTGTGAAATCATTGAGAGGTAAGATTTTAACACGTCCGTTTGATATATTAATATCGCGTATTAACATCGTGTTCAAATCTATTTCAGGACTTGTAGACCCGATTCCTAAGCAGTTCTGTTCTATCGGAAACCAATGGTTCAAGCAGTAAAGTGGGAAAAAAACGTGGACGGCTCCATGAAAAGCTCCTCTTTTGATTGTTTTGGCTGAATACCAAAGAGCTCATGATGTAGCTTCTTCTAGAGTTGATTATACTTCTAGAGTTGATTAGATAGATAGATAGGTTGCCAACACTTGTTTAGATAGATAGATAGATAGATAGATAGATAGATAGATAGATAGATATGGTGCCAATACTTGTAGAGAGAGAGAGAGAGAGAGAGATACAGATAGATAGTCAATAGTTGCAGAGTTGATTAGATAGATAGACAGACAGATAGGGTGCCAATACTTGTAGAGATGGATGGATGGATAGATAGATAGGGTGCCAATACTTGTAGAGTTGGATGGATGGATGGATGTATAGGGTGCCAATACTTGTACAGTTGGTTGGATAGACAGATAGGGTGCCAGTATTTGTAGGGATGGATAGGTAGATAGGTAGGGTGCCAATACTTGTAGAGAGAGAGAGATACAGATAGATAGTCAATAGTTGCAGAGTTGATTAGATAGACAGATAGATAGGGTGCCAATACTTGTAGAGATGGATGGATAGATAGGGTGCCAATACTTGTAGAGATGGATGGATGGATGGATGGATGGATGGATAGATAGATAGATAGGGTGCCAATACTTGTAGAGATGGATGGATGGATAGGGTGCCAATACTTGTACAGTTGGTTGGATAGACAGATAGGGTGCCAATATTTGTAGGGATGGATAGGTAGATAGGTAGGGTGCCAATACTTGTAGATTTGAATAGATAGATAGAGTGCTAACACTTGTAGAGTTGATTAGAGAGATAGATAGATAGAGTGCTAACACTTGTAGAGTCGGTTAGAGAGATAGATAGATAGAGTGCTAACACTTGTAGAGTTGATTAGAGAGATAGATAGATAGAGTGCTAATACTTGTAGAGTCGGTTAGAGATAGATAGATAGAGTGCTAACACTTGTAGAGTTGATTAGAGAGATAGATAGATAGAGTGCTAATACTTGTAGAGTCGGTTAGAGATAGATAGATAGATAGATAGATAGATAGAGTGCTAATACTTGTAGAGTCGGTTAGAGATAGATAGATAGATAGATAGATAGAGTGCTAACACTTGTAGAGTTGATTAGAGAGATAGATAGATAGAGTGCTAATACTTGTAGAGTCGGTTAGAGATAGATAGATAGATAGATAGATAGATAGATAGAGTGCTAACACTTGTAGAGTTGATTAGAGAGATAAGGTAGCTGTGTATACCAGCAGTATGAGCACTGTGAGCTCCTATATACATAAACGCTCTGGGTTTACTAAACTGGGTTTTTTTTTTAACTTATCTCTATTTACCACATTATTAATGTACAGTCAGCGATTTGGACGTGTTTTTTTTTTTGAAGTCTAACGTACATCAGACACACTAACAGCACTGTAGCTTCCCAAACCGTTTCCACGTTAATCGATGAAGCAACAACACACACACCTCACACTACGACCGCTCTGCCACGCCTTTCAATTAACAGCTCGTTAATCTGATGAGATTTTCACTTCACAGTGTTTGTAGTTTGCAAATTAGCTAGCTAACAGTAGCTAGCCACTTCACGTGCGTTAAATGCCTTTTCACATAGGCAAACATCTTATACTGATATATTTGATACATGGTTTATGGAGTTATGATAAGTTTAATATGAATCATGCATGCCAGTTTTTTTTATATACACTCACCGGCCACATTATTAAGAACACCTGTACTCGTTGAAATGTCGCCTGGTCGTGCTGTCTTACTCAGGTATCTGCACCGATTTGATGGCGAATTAGAGCAGATCGAGCTGGCCAACAGCATCAAAGGACGTCAGGGTCGGCTGCACGTCTCCAGAGAGACCGTCATAAAGCAGACGATGGAAAGAGAGCGAGACCTGTACGAGGGGCACGGCTTCGGTGAGTAATCTCTCACGTCTTTTATCCAGAGACTCTAAGATATCTTTCCTTAACGCACGTCATCTTCCTTTACTTTCACAGAGATCCCAGATATAATCAACACCAAACATCTGAAGACGTTCAGGTGAGAACGCTTAAAGCAAATAACCGAAATGAGTGAGGTCATGTATTAATTACGGTACCTCCCAGAATTATTGGCACCCTTCAAGAAAATTTCGTTGTAATATAAACGTTACATAATTCTCCATTCAAACAATAAGAGAAATCTTTGTTCTAACAAAAAAATCATTCTCCTGAGAATTAATTTCATTTGTCCGAACCTCGGCAAGGACAGTTCAGGCGTTATGAAAATCAATAATGACGTGTGTATAATATCCATACCCAGATTCCACGGTTGAAGATTAACATTTCAGCCCAAAACCTGCTTGCAGCTGTGAAGCGTAAGGCTACTAATCATTTGGAAGCGCATATCTTTGGAGAAGCAATTGCATTACTCATACTAAAATGTTCTGTATTTAAAAAATTGCTCATTTTCATGAAGGGTGCAAATAATTATCCAACCTGCTTGCTTAGGAATATAGATTAGAAATCGTAGGATGGAAATTCTCGAGCTTTCTGATGAAAATTTGGCACATATGTCATGCAACAGAAATGTCTCTGGGTAACTGAGAACCTGAGAGAAGTGACAACTTTTGGTCTTTATTTAACAGAGAGTGGAACGGCGACCCGAAGAAGCTGCCCAACATCAAGATGCGCAAGGTTTCAGCGAAAGGCCTAGAGAAACAACACACTGCAGTGCGAGACACACACACTGAAGAAGAGGAGCATGATGAAGAGGACGAGGATGAGGTGTCTCAGGACTCTGATGAAGAGCTTTTGGAGGATAAAGCGTGATGCAAAACAGCTCTGGACTAAGCTCATGTGATTGTTTTGTTCAGTGTGGATGACTGGTACAGTGTGTGTGTGTGTGTGTGTGTGTGTGTGTGTGTATATCTGGTTGGGGTGCTGTGGTGCTGCGTTTTAAAAAAAAAAAAAAAAAAAAAAAAAAAAAAAACCCTATTTAAATTGCTACAGTCAGATTTATTATACTGATTGACTTCCATTATAACTGATTTATTCATGTTTTCTATCCTTGGGTTTGGGTTTCAGAATCAAACATGGAGTCCTTGTATGTTCCATGCTAATGTTTCGTCCTTTAGTGAAAGACCTGTTGACATATGACTGTTCCATTACTTTATCAGACTTTTTAAAAGTCCACTCCCGAAGGAATTCTCGCTGTTATTTATAATATTTCGGTTTGTACCTGCTCACAGTGGAGCCTCATTAATCAGTCTTTTAGTAAATTTGTGTGCCAATGTTTGTGGAAGCCAAACTTCAGAAATGCTGATTTTCTTCATACTCCTACAATGTGTGTATGTGGACCAGCCATAAAGTGCAAAGCACATTCCGAACACAGCTCATTTGCATGAAGTAACGCCCACAAAACTCCAAAAAAGGTCAAGAAAAGCTAGGAGCATAAAACGAACTATCATGGTAAAGTCCATTTATACAGCATCTTTTCTCTTTTAATAAATGAATGATTAGATTTATTTGTCTTAACTGATGGTTTTGTGTTGGCTTGCTTTCCTTATTTTCTTTATTATTCTTTAATTAATGCTAGTAATATAGAACAAAATGTTCTTGAGGCTATTCTTAGTCCCTGGCAAAGTGAACTAGCACGAGGATGTGTTTTTAACAGACAAAGCACTTCTATAAGTTGCTCTGGATAACAATGTCTGCTAAATCCTGTAAACATAATATATAAAATCATATAGAAATCATATATGATAGTTCAGTAGTCTATGCAAATTCTATTATTTGAAGTTGATCAGTCAACAAGCCTCTTATGCTTAAATTTACCCAAGTATGAATAACATTAAAACTATAATTATGGTTAAGAAAAGTCCATGGAGCACCAGTCACAGCTTTTTTCCCCTCTGAAAACCAGAATAAAACAGTTTAAACCAAACAAACTTAAACAACTGTATTGTCAGGTAGACACCCTGGCCATGCTTCACAGACCCTATTTTTGAGATTCGTGGACGAAAGTGATGTCCAACAACCACATCATAGCATGTTAAAATTGTTAAGTCAAGATTATAGAATCAAGGGAAAATACTCCAGTCAGATGTGATGAAGAAATCAAGCATCACTAGTGATTAGAGTGGACACAAGTGCTATCTTTACTATTTTGCTATAAAACAGAACGTGTAACAGATCTTTAAAAATAATTAGCATTGTAAAAATCATTCCAAAAAAATAGTTTTACAATTTAATTGACTTGATTCAAAACCGTTTTTTTAAAGAAGAAGACTGTCACTGAAAACTATAATCATGGTTAAGAAAATCTTCTCTATAAGACATGTCCATGGAGCAGAAGTCAGTGTTTTTTTTTTCTTCTAATGATGTTCGGTGCCTTGAAGCTTGTTCAGCATTTGTATTTAATACTGATTTTTGGGGTCCTAGATCCTCCCCGAAATCTTCCTGATACGTAAAAGCAATAGATTTGGCTTAGAAATGATAAGATTTTATAAGATCGCGAAGTCTTGCCTGATTTTGCCTGAATGTTCTATTTGAAGTTAAGCTATTATAGAAAATCAGACCGGCGCCACCTCTGCACTTCCTCCTGCTGGGACAGGGCAGGACACGTTTGTTTGGGTCTGGTGGGTGGGAACAATGTGAGGGGGCGGGGCCTTTTCAGCTCCGTTGCACACCGAGTCTGGGCAGTTGTGCACAAAGACGACGCGGTTAAAAGCCTTCAGGCGTCTCCACAGGTTGAGGTAAACTTTGCACTGGATGTACATGAAGATGAGGCCTGCCACCACGCTGAGGGCCACGATGCCAAGCTTGGTCCAGAACAGCCACTCCAGCGGACCTGCAACATTAAGATGAGACAATTCCAATAAGAACACAGCAATGCTAAGACATTAGCGTAGCGCAGGTCATGCTGTTATAGGAAAATAATCAACATCAAGATGGTGCGATGCCCAAACTTCCTGTTACACTAAGTGCTAACACTATAGACTCCTTCCATAAGTGTTAAATAAACATCTCCTTACAGAAATCTTCACCATGTCAGCGATTATGTTTTTCTTTGTGTTGGAATTGAATGAAAATATGCTGAAATAAAAATTGCACAATAAAATTATGAGCTCAAAATATCACTTTATATAGGCTATGTTCACTTTTGCTCATTTTCATGAAGGGTGCAAATACTTCTGGAGGACATTGTATACAGTATACAACCAGTTTACTTAGGAATATAGGATGGAAATCCTTTTATTATTATATCTATAATATAATATATATTACATTATATAATATATAATTATATTTATATAATCCTTAGATTATATAGAGCATCATCCATATAAGTTGTTGCTATAGAAACGATAATGTATTACAATGAACAAATCAAAAATAAACACCACTGATATAGCTACTGTTATAGAAAAAATATGGTGTGGTATAAATAATACTCTGTGTGAGTGTGTGTGTGTGTGTGTGTGTGTGTGTGTGTGTGTGAGAGAGAGAGAGAGAGAGAAGGATTTGAACATTGTGCTCTTTGCCTTGCTGTAATCCTTCAGCAGTGTGATTCACGAGAATGAAGATGTAGATCGACCAGGCGACGCACGCCACAGCCACCAGGTGAAAGATCACCGAGCAGAAGATCCTCCTGCGCTCGTTTGTAGACATCTGCAAGTTCTCCCACTGAGAGAGAGAAAGACTGAATGAGTAAATGTGTTTCCTGAAGAAGAACCTTATTGGCATCTTATAAACACAGACATACTTAGGAAGTTCGAGTGGAAATGAACCTCTCATGGTTTGATGGATTGAGTGTTTCGGACCATTTGGTTTTGAAAAGTGTCCCTCAAGTCAAAGACAAGTCACTGACTGAGCAAGATTTGGTGGTGGATTATATGGTTGAGTGCTCCTTCTTTTCAGGAAACTAATCAGCGACAGGGTTGGTAGGGTTACTGTTACCACCCCGAAATGAATCATTTTTCTTAATCCACTTATACCACAGCAATTTTATGCCTCGGTGATGTTTTTCTCGGGTTGTCTGTCCATCCGTCCAAGATTCTCAGTAGCAGGATACCTCAAGAACGAGTGGTTCTTTAAAATGTTTGTAGGATTTCTATGGAATGATCACTGTAACCAGCCTATCTTAGCAAGAACCTATCTTAGCAAGGTCAAATATCTGAAATAGTTCTTCTTCAACAGCTTCTTTCCTGTCTGAAGTATATTTTAAAGATTTTTCAGGCATACAAATGGCTTTATTTAAATGGCTGCAAAACTTTACAGCTTTATCTTCGACTGTTTCAAAGCACTGACACTGGAGACTCCTTCCAAACGTGCTAAATAACCATCTCCTGACAGCAAACTTCACCATATCAACAGTTACACAGGTTTATGTGGTGCGTCCATCATACAAGTCTAAGTTATTACTATAGAAATGATAACATATTAGAATAAGCGCATTAATATAAACCTGTGATTTGCCTTACTGCTGGAATTACTGTCAGAGCTGCTTTTAGAGAAAATTAACCAACATCTTCCAACCAATCAGAGTCGAGAATTCAACAACACTATTATGCAAGGTTCTGTGAGGCTTAGACATGTCTCCATAATTGTTGTTTGTGTGTATGTATGCCAGAGAGGGGAGACTTTGAGGCGTGTTTCAATGACAAACCCAGTTATGTGTTTGTGTACAAGAGGGATAGATTGTTGTACTTGTGTGTGTGTGTGTGTGAGAAAGAGACCTTGCGCAAGGGTTTGAGGTGCGTCTCCATGATGAAGTTGTATTTACACAGTTCACAGCAGCGCGTGTCTGAGCTTTTGATCCACTGGTGCAGGCAAGCGTGGTGCACGAAGCGTAGACTCCCGGTGCACCTACACGGCGTGATGAGAGGACACTCCTCATCACCTTCACAGTGGCAGATCCTACACACACACACACACACACACACACACGAAACATATTCTTTAACAGAATATCATTCGATATGTTTTCTCTATTATGTTTTTTCTTTTTTCTCTTACCTGCACACTTCTGGTTCATCATCAGCGCACGCTTCCTGTAGTGTCCCGTTCTGATTGGACGCCTCTGTGAACTTCTGAGCTGTCGTAACAGCCATATCTGTGTCTCCTGATCCTTGCTCCTCATACGTCTTGGTGATTGGCCCTTCTTCCTCGCCACACTCCCTCTCTCTGGAATGATTGGCTGACTTGCTGTCTAGCTCCTCCATCTTTAAGGATGCCCTCTGAGAGGTCTTGAGGTCCTGTTTCTGGGCTTCATCCTCACGGGAACACGGGTTCACGCGTGGGCGTCGTCTACGCCGGGCTTTCTCACGGCTCCAGGATCGAGCTGCCCTGTCGTACTGTTCGTCTCCTGAAGATGAGTCATTATGGGTGTGTGCGCTCTTTGACTGGTCCACACATTCTGCCATGCAACCACCACTCTTCCGTCGTCGCCGGTATCGACGCTTCACCTGTTGCTTAGTGATGGGGGTGTGGTTTACAGGAAGGATGGCTGTGGTGTGACCTGGGCCATGATTTCCAGAGTTGAACAAGTCACCAGTGCTGGCCACACACACACACACACACACACACACACACACAGAAAAAAAATTATGCCTAAAGATAAACATAAGCATTGTTTTTTTGGAAATTCAGTTCTACAGAGAATATGAAGATCTCAGTGTCATGGCGTAATAGCTTTAGCTCCACCCACCTGCACGTTTCCTGACAGGAAGGTGTTGCAAAATTCTGTGATGCGCCACTAAGTCCTGCCCCCTGGGTTGAGCTATGTGCCTAAAACAACACAGATCTGTAAAAGATTCATCTGGAGATGTGGAACCAATACAGAACACCAGCTGGCGTCCATTTTGAAAGAAGCTTCTTTAGTAACCGTATCCTTTACTAGGCAGCTTTTTACCCCAAAAGGAGCCAAAACCATGACTACTCTTGGTTGAGTAGCTATAAGGTAGCTATATAAGCTGTAGGGATGTGTTATGTTAGCTAGTTAATTAACCACCGAACAAATTTTGTCAGTTTATGAACGCAAATATCTTATGCACCAGCGGTTTTGTCGCCCACGCTCGTCAATCCTTTCATAGACCTTTTCATAGAAAATGATACGATCGTTTTCACAGAGAATCCCAAATGCAATGCTGTCCAGGATGGTGCGTCAGTGGGCAGCTGCCTTCACGAATGGGATATCTTTTACTCAAAAATGCTGGCCTACATAAGAAGCTGCCTTCCAGTTTGAACACACTGCATGGAAAATGTAAAATGAATGCCTTACAAATCTGTTCTTTTTATTATTGAAACAAGCAATATGGAACAACTGGGCCTTATTTTCAAGCTATTGGCTATCAGTATGAATAGATCAAGTTAGTGATACTATAAATTAGTCATTTAATGAACCCAGAACATCCCGTCTTCTCTACAATTCACTTCTGTCATACTTTTTTCACAGATTTCTATTGGTTTGTTTAAAAAAAAGGTGCAAAAGGTGCCCAGAGTAAGTGCTTTTCTGGCAGGGTTGAAGTAACGTTTTATTTTAACGTCACCAAAGCTCTAAGACAAACCAATCCTATTACTTGTGCTAAAGCCGGGATAAAGAAACTCGGCCTGTCTGGTGCGTGGGAACACGGAGCTTTGAATAAAGGTGCAGGGGGAAAAAAATACTCTTTTCTCATAATGCATCTTCCTTTTATATATTTATTTGAATTTCCAGCTTCCATTTGGCTGGTCATCAGTATTTGAGTTGATTTTTCCTGCCATTTTGAGCAAAACTCAAAAAAATTGTTACACGAACAAAGTAGACAAAATAAGGAGTCTAATATAGCAAAAAAAAAAATAATAATAAAAAATTAGAGAACATTTTAGACCGAAAAAAAAAAACATTTACTATTATTATACTGTACTGTAAAAAATGCTACTATAAAAATGTAAAGAGAAAAGGTATACATTGTTTTGTATAGTTTTTGTACTATGTCGTTTATAACTCAAAGCTAAACCCCTAATGGCAACGTAATAATAAATTCACTCTGCTCTGGACTCACAAGACTCACAAGGACTCACAAAACAAGATAAAACCTTAAACCTGTAACTATGCACATATATTCTGAAGCTAACACTAACATTACTAATAATGCTGAGCTTCGGTCACTGAGGTGCATTCTATGTTGAAAACCCTACTATTAAGAGACCTATATACGTTCTCATATGATATTACAACTCCTATATTATCTATTATCTTATTAAGGCTGTATCAAAATATACTGCAGAAAAATACATGCTTGAATATTGTATAACTCTTAGACCATCAGTAGGAAGTGTACATAGATGAGTGTGAGGATTAAATTACAGGAAATCATGAGGAAAAGGAAAAGGAAAAGGCCAGGCCGAGTTTGTCGGTCTTACTGTAAGTTGTTAGTAAGTTGTAGTATTTGTATTGTTATTAGCAATAATAGTAAGGCAGTGGTATGTAAATGACACCCAATCTCAATGCTCAAAGCTAAGAATTCTAAGTACAAATAGATTTTAAAGTCAGGATACTACCACAACATACTGGAGAATAAGTACTATTTAAGTACTATGTTGCCAAAAGGCATACTCTCCATGAAGGGTTTAGTTATTATAGATATGATAGGTGTTCAGTTGTTACTGTATGAAGATCACATTTGTCCAGATTGTTGTGATGTATCAGTTCACAAAAGTCACCATGCTAGCACTATTCCTGCTCGTTGCCACTTCACGGCTTCGGATCTTAGATCACGTCCTAGTTTTGGTCTCTGGCACTGATCATACCTCATGCTTGGCTTCTGTCCCTGGATCAAGTCTCAGTCTAGGCTCCTGCGTCTGTCTATCATCCAGTCCCAGACCTAAATCCGGTTTGGAAGCTTTATTTCCTTGGCTGATCTGACTATTTAACCCTTACACTGAGGTGTCTAAACAGTAATATAACAAGATTTATTCTTAAATGCATTGCACTGAAAAGATAAAGATACTAGATCCAAGATCCAAGAAAACAAGTTAAATCCTTAGTAGCATGTAACAGCTAAGTAAGAAATAAAACATGACTGGGAGTGCTGTTATACAGGAGCTAATTATTTTCCCACAGCATGTCTCGAAGTGTTTTATTCCTCTTATACCACAGCAGATTGACAATGATTCAAAATTTATTAATGATCTGAGTCATGCTTTTTACACATTTAATGTTATGGGACGTCTATGAGACATGCTAGTTCCTGTTAGGACTCACGTTACAGCAGCTATAAAGAGTACTTCCCTCACTATCCTCTTATTTTTTCCCTCTTTTGAAGTTAAGACAAAAAAATTCATCTTGTTATGTTACTAAGAAACTGCAATATCCTCTGTTCTAAAGGTTCTGCCATGATGGAAAACATTAAAGACTGGCTTTACCTCTGTCTGTTACAGATTATGTACAGCATGCACTATAAAAGTGTGAATAAGCTGTTACTATGGAAACAATAACTTATTAACTTATCTGATTGGAATTATAGCTGGAACTACTGTCTGAGCTGCTGTTATAGAAAATCTGACCAATCAGAGTTGAGAATTCATCAGCGCTGTGGTATAATTAGACATTCACTGTAATATACTGACTATAAAATACATAAAATACATTCATTCTTCTGAGACTGAGACAGAAAAGTTGAACGAAAAATACATGTTGTGAAAAATACATTTTTAAAATAACTCGGTATGACTTAATTTACATATAATTTGTCTAATAGTTAGGGTAAGAGTTTGTTGTTTGTTCCTATTTTTACAACCTCATTCTGCTTATTTTTAAACCGTGACCCTCCAATGTGTTTAGAAACGAATATTTTTAACATTCAAGTCTAAATTATTTACTGTTACGAACCAAAATTATTAAAAACATCAATTTAGGACAAATATTGCAATATTCTTTGACATTCTTTTTTTTTTTTCAGAAGGAAAGAAAATCTAACTTCAATTAATTAAAAAAATAGATTTAAAAACAGCTTAGCTTAAATTTTTATTTATTTATTTAATTTGTAGAGTTTGTAAAGAGAATAGAGTTTGTAAAGAGATACCACAGACACTGAGAATGGTCTAGAAAGCAACAGAAATCAGGATAATAATTGAATAATCTGGAGAAATCAGGAAATCTACAGTATATTATCAAATCCCCAGTGTGCTGTCTCTAAAGGTTATATATGCACATGATCTCACCTCATTTTCTTTACTGTTCTTTCTGGTTCTGATGCTGCTCTGTCCATTAAACGTGGAATCCTTTCTAACAGGCATGACGGATATCTGATGCACAGGCATTTTGATGGTGCAGGGGATCCTGGGATACTTCTCCTCACTTAGTCCTCCAACCGGAGCAAACTAGATCAGTCACATGGTTGCTGCGGATTCCCAAACATAAATGAGCGTATCCTTGAAATGTGGTCTAAAAGGCGTAGTAAAATCCAGAAAGTCAGTGAGGCCTTACTCAGTAAAGCCTGGCTCTTGATAGTCCACCTGAGAGACAGAGAGATAGAGAGATAAAGAGAGAGAGAAAGAAAGAGAGAGAGAGAGAACGTCACACTAATGGTATTAGTCTGGTCACTGAACACGTGGTTGTGAGGACTTAGTGGATATTTTATCCTGAAATCTCCTCCCCTATGGCCCTGGAGCAGCTAATCAACTTAGAATCAAACACACACACACACACACACACACAAAAAAAAAAAAGAATCACCTCTGTTCCTGCTTTATCAATTTTCTTTTAACATGAATACATACAGTAATAGAACTCAACACGTACAATTATGCATTGCATAACCTATTTCTAGGCAGGGAGTCAAATGGAATTCTGGGTAAATGGATATTTGAAGATCATACAGTATATTGATTATAAATATTGATGTACAAGTGTTGCAGGGTGGAGTTTTCCTTTAAGTAGACATCTAAGGCTATCAGTAATTTCGAATGGCCCTGGGGTCCATTTTAAAGTAGTATAGTATTGTATGGCATACATCTCTTGGTGCACACTAGAGGGAGGCCTTATCAAAGCTACTCTTCTAGCACCTCACTGAGATAAAAGATGCTGATCCTTCAAATCAGTAACATGGCTGTTCAGAATAGGAGCAACAGCTAAGAGCTTTTTTCCCCATGTCCTATCGATTCAGCAATTTTGGTGCTACGTGTCCGTGTATCTTATTCAATTTTATTAGATAACATGTAATGATGATTATGATTGTATTTGTGGATAATGTTTATAGCTGAAAATCCACTTAGAATCCACTTAGAAATCCTGTTACGTTACATTTTTACGTTAGTTGAATTTTAAAAGTATTCTATCATACAGACATAATTTTGACGCCTAATTTTGAAGCCTCACTGTGACGCATTAAACTACATGAAGTCTGATGAAAGAAAGCTGGAATATATTTGAATATGAATACTTCCTAATAATATTTATATCACTTGAACATCAAGCTGTCAGTCGTTCAAGCTGATGGTGTGATTTATTTATCCGTTTCTACTACTATATTTCACCTATCCATTTTTTTCTAGATGTAAATCTCACTGTTTCAAGGAATTAAAACACACACACACACACACACACACACATCTGAAAGAAAAAGCTGATGTTTCATTTATCAGTTTTTAACCAGCCTTTTGTTTTCTTTCTTTCAGTTCATTTTACAGGAAACTGACCAAAAAAAAGGAAGAGAAACACGGCATAAACAGCACAAGTGGTTTGAGGTTAGACGTCTAGCTCGGGATTGTGATATCACTATGCGAAGGTGTTAAAAACGATCAATACTCTGCTACAAAATCTATTTCCGGCATTGTTGAGACCTAACCATCCTTCAATTACCAGCCACTGGATGACAGATGAAAAAAGATTGAGCGATTGCGGCGCTATGTGTCCATGTATTTTCCAAGACATCTAGATGAAAAATAAACAAATCTTTAATCATATTAGTTTCTGGTTATGTTCTGCCTCTGGTAGTTAGTATAATAATAATAATAATAATAATAATATATAGGAAGTAGTGGTGTTGCTTCATGGCTCCAGGTCCCTGGTTCAATCTTATGCTTGGGTTACTCCTAGACAGCATACACACTTAAGCCATATGTGGCTGTAATCTTGTACATTTGGTCAAGATATGGCAAGGTTAAACAGATATTCAAAATATGTATTGTTACACCTTCGAAATTGGTGGGAACTTGTGTTTTGGCTCACTACTGACATTGCAGTATTTGAAAAGCAGAACAGATAGGTGTGGCTTTCATGTGGCATGCATATGGTATGCCATAGAGAGCATTTACATGCAGGTAATGCTTGGATGACGCTTGGATAAACCGCATTTAGTGTGTAGCTGAGTGTGGAAATGATGTGGAAGCCCAAACATCCACCTAGCCCATGCTAAATTTAGCAGAGAAAAATCTGTGAATCCTGTGTTTGAAACTTGGTTAAGGGGTTTGTGGTTGAACTCTTTTTTTTTTTTTTTTCAAAAATCAAGGGAAAAAAAAACTATTCACTCACCTCTCTGCACCTGCTACACACACAAGCATGGATTCACTTTTACATCACTAGAGAGGACAGAAGGTGGATGAACTGAGGTAAGAACATTATTAAACTGGTTCGTACTTCAGCATTTAATCAATGTTTCCACTTCAAAATATTTTAGTGCTGATCGTCTGGGAGGACTGATGAAGGTAATATCTGGAGGAGCAAACCACTTGGCTTATTCAGTTTTATTAGATAACATGTAATGATGATTATGATTGTATTTGTGGATAATTTTTATAGCTGAAAATCCACTTAGAAATCCTGCTACGTTACATTTTTCATCTATCGTAGTCAGTTAGTTCTAACGCACAGAGTTAGTTGAATTTTAAAAGTATTCTATCATATAGACATAATTTTGACACGTATGGATTTTAAAGCCTCACTGTGACGCATTAAACTACATGAAGTCTGATGAAAGAAAGCTGGAATATATTTGAATATGAAATACTTCCTAATAATATTTATATCACTTGAACATCAAGCTGTCAGTCGTTCAAGCTGATGGTGTGATTTATTTATCCGTTTCTACTACTATATTTCACCTATCCATTTTTTCTAGATGTAAATCTCACTGTTTCAAGGAATAAAAAAAAAACCCACACATACATCTGAAAGAAAAAGCTGATGTTTCATTTATCAGTTTTTAACCAGCCTTTTGTTTTCTTTCTTTCAGTTCATTTTTAGGGAAACTGACTAAAAAAACAGGAAGAGAAACACAGCATAAACAGCACAAGTGGTTTGAGGTTAGACGTCTAGGTTAGGGATTGTGAAATCACTGTGATTAAAACACTGATTAAAAAGAATACGGTGCGCGTATAACTTAATTCATCCAGTTATTAGAAATAATTAATAATAAATGGATGAATAAATGAATAAATCTCATTAACAGGGGTGTGTTATGATATGTTAATATTCTTACATGTACTATAGTTCCTAAATCCAAAATGACAGTAGCTTATGAGATGAAAAATGAATAGAAATAAATACCAAGCATCAATAATAGCATGGTGCAGAATAAAATATATGCACAATACTCATTTATATTTTTCTGGAGGTTGGAAAATGTGCTTGATTTTTTTCAACTGTTTATCATTTGCGATATAATGAAATATGTCATGTTAAAGAGTAATAAGAGCAAGAAAATTCTTTCTGTGGGTTTTTTTTTTTTTTAAAAAGATGATCTCAGGATGGGCTGCAACCCAAACATATTATGAATGTAGCAACAGTTGATGTTGAAACAACTTTTCTTTCCCTCCGTCATAATCCCTCGTAGCAGGGATTAGAAAAGTTTCAGCAAAAACAAAAAAAAAAAAAAAAAAAAAATTCATTGAATGTAATCAGAAACACAAAAAAATCACAAAAAAAGTATTTTAAAAAGTGCTTTACTGGTTATATTTAATTCTGATGTGATTGTAAGAAAGTATAGCCTAAACCTAACCATTTTCCACACAGATCTAGCTGCTATAACCTTGTTTTCGGGCGTCAGAATGAAAAATCTGTGTAGAAAAATATTTTCCTACGAGTCTGCAAGCAACAAATCACACTGCAAAGTAGAAATGATAAAAATAAACACACACATTTCTGCTTAAATTTCTGCAGTTACACTCTAGGCTT
The DNA here is from genome assembly GCF_027358585.1 of Pangasianodon hypophthalmus. Taxonomy (NCBI): domain Eukaryota; kingdom Metazoa; phylum Chordata; class Actinopteri; order Siluriformes; family Pangasiidae; genus Pangasianodon; species Pangasianodon hypophthalmus. The sequence goes on along the minus strand of NC_069737.1, from coordinate 12,571,623 downwards.
CCAGCGTAGGCTATAATATGTAAAGAATGTTATTAATCATTCTTTTACGTCATTCTAACTGGTTTCCAACTAAAGAAGGGAGCAGGAATGTAAAAAATTATGGTTTCTAATCCCTGTAGTGTAGATGCAATATGCTGGTATGTGCACTCCTAGGCAAAAAAAATAGCCCCAAATGGCAAATATTAAACTTTGAATGGTCTTAACAACAAATCATCGGTCAGAAAATGAGCAAGAATGAAACAAACGCACTCCTGAGAGCTCCTGTACCACCATTTCCTCGTTTACTTTTGTCGCAATGAACTGTTTGGGGGAAACCTAGAAACAGGGAAATTCACTTAGATTATAGTCTTCTTGTACCCAAAGGTAAAATTTTGATCATGAGTAAAATGTTTGGTGTAAAATTCAAACTAAAACATGTTTTGGTGTAGAAAATTTTCCAAAAAAAATATCTTCTGGGAAATAATTCAAAGATTAGTCATTATTTGGTTATCGGCCACACCTGAGGCAGCCCATCAAGGCATACAAGGCTTAAACATTTAAAGAAATCAAAAGAAAAAGTTATCTCATATTAAGCTCCTTTATATTTTGTTTAATTCTTGCTCATTTCCTGATCACTGATTTGTTGTTAAGATCATTAAATGCCATTTTGGCCCAAGGATCGTACTGAAAAATCCTGAAAAACAGTTTATTTGGTTTTTTTTTAAACTATGCCTCTAATTAATTCACTAATTCATTCATCTCGAGCAACCACTTCATCCCGGTCAGGGTCACGGCGATTCCGCGGCCTATCCAGGGAACGCTGGACGCAAGGCGGGAATACATCCTGGTTGGGACATCCTTCCCTGTTCACATGTTTATTCTATTCTCCATTCCATCACCTGTGTTTAGTCGCCCGTCCTTACGATTATTTATTTTTCGTCCCAGGTGTTTCTTGCTCACCATTGTGGTATCTAACCTCTTGTTTATTGTTCACGTTAAGAGCCAATGGGTGAATGGTTGAACTTGTACGTCCTGTTCCAGGGAAAAGAGTGGTGGGGAAAGAGACGTGATGGTTGGTAGAAGAAACTGACACACACAATGATGCACAATTTCCACTAGTCAATACTGTAAAACTTTTCAACACTTGGAAGCTTTCCAGCTCACTAGTCACTTATTGCTCAGGGGGAAGAAGAAACAGATAGATCACATTAATATTAGAGGAAAAAAGGGCTTAGATGTGTCATGTTAGTCATTATACATGTAGCTTGCCCCCTAAAACGCCCCTTTCTCAATAAGCCACGCCCCCCATCTGCTACATTATACGTAGGCAGAACCGGGGATTACAGCAACGAAGTGAAGATTTAAAGCGAAGCAAAGACATGGGAACAGAGTTCACCAAAACCACATCACGGGAAAGGGTGGAAAAGTAGCAAGCAACACCAAGAACTGTGAAAAAAATATCATTTCAGATCGGTTTCCCGGGACCTCAGCTGTGTCCGAAAACAGCGTTTACATTTGTTCAAACGTACCACATGCCAAAATCCACAAACAGTGTGTGAAAACACCCTTATTATGCATATACAATAGGGTTACCAAGGACAACAGGTATCAAGCTGGGATAGAAGATGTATGCAAGCACATACATACACACACACACACACACACACGAAGTCATGGATACACCTACACAACATTTGAACCCATACTGTGCTAACAACATATTCAGAGTCAGCCTGGGGTTTGGATAATTATTCAGTTCACATTTGTTTGTGTGTGTGTGTGTGTGTGTGTGTGTGTGTGTGTGTGTGTGTCAAACTGCAGGTATCTAAGGCAGACCATTCATTAGCTTAACTCAGCGGGCAATATGAGCCAGGCACCGGCTTTACCTGCTCATCATATTACATTACAGAGTTTACACACACACACACACACACACACACACAGCTACAGACACGGTTAACCATCTCTCAGCGAGCATCCAAAAGTGTTAAAAGTGGTGTGGATTCCTGCTGAAGTCTTGACACAACAGTAAGAATTGTGTGTTGAGTGTATATGTTGTTTGGAGTGTGTATTGTGTGCAGTATTGCCTTCATCTGATGTCGCACTAATGTTGTGTGTCTTAGGACCAAATGTCCAGGTTGGTTAGTGATTTATTCATTGCTAGATGCAGTGTAACATAGAACTGGTTGTTATTTGCATAATGTCACATATTTGTTCAAAATTGCTATGTCATATGCATATTTTTAAAAAAGAATTTTTTTTACAGTCAAAATTAATGTAATATTGGTGTTTGTGTGTATGTGTGTGTGTATGTGTGTGTGTGTGTGTGTGTGTGTAGCAGATGGCCTCTCCCTTCACAGAGCTGGAATGCTACATCATTCTTTTTTCTCTGCTAGTCTTCAGTCTGTTTACTCTGCATGGCATGATACACGAGCGATGCACACCTTCAACAGGTACTAACACAACTTCAGTTTGCTGTGTGGTCAGTTGTGTTTACAAAGGAGTGTTTACAATCAGTGGTGTGTCCAGTGCCATCATGTGACCAGCCCAAAGCCCAAAGCTTGATTGATGAAAGATTGATATGAATTGCATTAAAACGAAGTAACTGGCTACATAAAACCATAGCAAAGAACATTGTACATATGACGTTTTATATATATATATATATATATATATATATATATATATATATATATATATATATATATATATATATATATGTATATATATATGTGTATATATATATATATGGTGTTGATGTCAGCCCTACATTTATACATTAATATTTTTTATTATATTAATAATATAATATAATGTTAGTCACTTGAAAACAAAATTATGCCTTTATGCCTAATTTCAACTTCTGAAGTCTGCAGACTTTTAAATTCGATCGCACTTTCCTTCGAAGTCTGAGCTAATAAACTTCACTTTGGCTGATAAAGTGGTTTGAAATTTTTGCGTTACTTCTTTAACTTGCGACTTTTAAACTCAGAATGCGTCTCAGCATCACTACAGTTACACACCAGTTTCAATGTTCTCTGTTATTGCCTTATTACATCTCTGTTTGTTTAATATGGATATCTGTAACTTTAAACATGGAAGATAAAAGGAGGACTATGAGACAAAAAAAAAGGAATGGTGTTCCTTATGTTTGTGCTTTAATGATGGATTAAGTGAACGGTAGTAATAGGACACAATCTGTATCCATTTTCCTCATTTCAGAAAAGAGGAAGTATGCGAAAGCTGAATAGGATAGCATTGTTATAGGTGGACCTTTACAAACTCACACAGATATATCAGATATACACTACATGGTCAAAAGTATGTGGACACCTAACCATCACACCTGTATGTGCTTGTTGAACATCCTATTCCAGATTTAGTTCCCGTTTACTGTTATAATAACCTCCATTCTTCTTCGAAGGCTTTCCACTAGATTTTGGAGCGTGGCTGTTGGGATTTGTGTTCATTCAGCCACAAGAGCATTAGTGAGGTCAGGCATTGAGGTCGGGCGAGGAGGCACGTAGTCGGCGATCCAGTTCATTCCAAAGGTGTTCATTGGGGTTGAGGTCAAGGCTCTGTGCAGGACGCTCGAGTTCTTCCATTACAATCTTGGCAAACCATGTCTTCATGGAGCTCAGTTTGTGCAAGGGGCATTGTCATGCCTAAGCATGTCTGCGTCCATTAGTTCCAGTGAAGGGAAATCTTAATTCTACAGCATAAAAAGACTTCCTATGCAAGTCTGGGTCTCTAACTTTAGGGCAACAGTTTGCTGTTATGGTCTTATTTTTCGCCATATAGTGTATCTTTATTGCTAAATTAGGTAAATAAAGATGAAAGAGAGAAATCATATATACTCTGCACATAACTCTGGCCAACAGCAGGAGTATAAAGGAAGAAAAATAATATGGGCCAAGCCAAACAAGTTTTACAGGAATTCTAAAATAACATTGCATAATTCTCTCTCTCTCTCTCTCTCTCTCTCTCTCTCTCTGCGTTTTGCTCATTCTAGCTAAAGAAGGAGAGGAAGAGCAAGACCCGCTCATAGTCTGAGCCTCAGCCCCATTTGGATTGAGAGCTACACGAACAGACTTTTTGGATATATGCAACTTTAAAACTCTACCGAGATCCAGGAGAGCAGAACTTCTGTGCTGGAACTTGTTGGGTTTTCTTACGGCATATCCAAAATCGGAGTATTTGGGGGCTGGATCCAGATTCAGATTGCACTTTATAACCATCCCCAGGGACTGATAGTGAGTGCGTGGCTTTATTTGTCTAAAGGGCAAGTCTGAAAGGTGTGAATGTAATGTGCTGACGTGGTTTGTTGACAGCTCAGATACTCTTAGGAGAAGTGTGTCGCTTTTGTGACACACATTTGGACTGTACTTGAAAGAATCAGAAATGACTGAAGATTTTTCATTCTGAAGGTAAAAGACAATCGTTCTCTCTCTTTCTCTCTCTCTCTCTCTTTCTCTCTCTCTAAAACACTCTGAGCTCGCAATTTCATGCTTTTATATTTGGAGTTATGAAATAATATTTCAGAATCGACTTAGGCATGGGCAGATATACTAATATCTTTGTAAATGTTTAAATATACATTTTGAAATTTCAATGACATATACAAAGTTCTTTAGTAAATCACATGGGGTGCTATTAAAAGTACAATGTCTTATATGTGTGAGGATTCTAGCTTAATCCTGCCTCTTTTATTCATGAGTCATTTGTCATTTGTCTTGCCTTTTTTTATTAGAAAAGAGTCAGATGTGCTATGTAAACACTGCCAATGTATCAAAACGCAATGTATCACCTGTTATCTATCTTTATGTGTGAGTTCTCCAACTCTTTTTGGAGAAATTTGCAAAATATGACACTCTTTTTTTTTGTAAATGGAGACACCCATTTCAGATCGTCATTGTGCATATGCCAGCAGAAGCCTTAGGGGACTACAGGGACAAAGGGGGAGGTCCTACATTCTTAGGCAGTTGTGACAGATGTAGGGACTTTGCACCTTTTAGAAATGTTAGAATGACTATATTAGCCTCCAGGGAAATGCCATTGTTGGTGCTGTCACGTAGCACACCTTTAATGTAAGGGTTTTCTCAAACCATCTTGGGAACCCTTGGAAAGCCCATGTGTACATGTTAGTGGACTCTGGCTACCTTTGCAAGTTCAGTATTTATTGTTAAATACTGCATCATATAATAAAAGACTTTGTGACATGCATGTGCGTGTGCAGAACAAGGTATTCAGGTGATTATCACTACACAGAGCTACCGAATTTCCCAGAAACAAGGCAAAATGTTGCTACTTTGTCAATCAAACAGCATGTAAATAGTAGCACTGATAATCTCTACATCAAGTAAATATTAAATATATTTATCCATCATGTTATGTAGTTTCTAAGGCGGAGCTGTCTCAAGGGTACTTGTTTCTAATGAGTCATTCCTCTGACACTGACCTAAAAAAGAAGATGACATCACATTTTGCAGGAAATATATGAATTGCATGGTTATCTAGGTCTAGATCAGATGGATCCTTATCACTAATTTCATCCTTCAACTAGGACTTCCTACTCGGAAAGTCGAGAAGGTCCCTTCAACCCCTGCACGTGACGTCAAATCAACATAGCAGACATATTACCTTGTTAAATCTATGACATGCACATATGACATGGTTATGAATTTTTTTTTAGGTCTTACAGAGTGACTCCCTCTAGCACAAGAACACCGTATTTCACTACAATTTCAATTTTGATAATTCCTTAGCTGCTTCATTCCAGCAATTTCAAATTTATGACATATACAAAGAGCAGCATAATCTGATGCTATTGGAAATAAAGTATAGCCTCCTCGCAAAGCTAGTAAGACTGGCCTGGGCATGGTGTTTCACATTTCAAAGTTCATTAATATTAATCAGCGTTAAGGTCACAGCTATGTCAAGAGACAGAGAGATGGTGGGGAAAAAAATTAAAAATCAATTAAGACTGTTTAAAATTTTTCAATGATCCTAGAAAAAAAAAATATAAAGGATTACTGCACAATTTGGGAACTCAGAAATATCAGAAACAATATTTTTTGTTGAAGTCTTGCATAAAGCATGCATGACTTTAAACCCTGCCTTGTAATAGTTGAGTTTAGTGAAGTAGATGTTGGCAAAATTTAATTAGGAAACGGATCTCTTGTTCATTAGTAGTAATGATAATTTCATGGATAGATCTATTGTGTTTTTCGGGAATGTTTTTTTTTTTTTTCAGCTGCTATTTCCTTTACATACAGGAAGAACAAAGAATGTACTGAACGAGGATTGTTTATCTTTTGTTTTTTGACCTGTGACTACTTCCTCTACATAATATATCCATCTCTTCTATACAGTATATATTTCTCCATCACCCTTTCTTTCTATCTTTACAGTATCCTAGTATCCAAGTACATTATACTTTCTTCCACTGGCTAAAGACTTTATAGTAGTTATAAAACTGTCAGAAAAGTGTTGTTTGTGTTGTAAGCATGCATGTGTATGTGTGTGTATATGTGTGTGTGTTTAGAGTGTTATGGAGATTCCGTTCTCAGGCTTTGAGCTGGTCTTCATCATCTTAGCCTTCACTGTGTTCTTGGTGTTCGGCCTGGCTGCTATCTATACACGCAGCCAGCACGCAGACAACCAAGGTGCAAACACTGCACACACACAGACGCTTACAGTATGTATACACACATACGTATTTAGTCACACAATTATTCCTTTGTATTTGTCTGTTGAACATCTGCTTCTGTGCATGTATGTGTTCTCTTGCAGGTG